>NC_138380.1:65807492-65873484 GCF_054177405.1 Leptonychotes weddellii | reverse complement strand
AAAGAGGGAACATAAGCAGGGGGAGTGGGAGAGGGAGAAGCAGGCTTCCCGCTGATCAGGGAGCCCGACGCGGGGCTCGATCCCAGGACCCTGGGATCATGACCTGAGCTGAAGGCAGATGCTTAACGACTGAGCCACCCAGGCGCCCCTAAAATAAATAAATCTTTTTAAAAAAATTTAAAACCATAATCTTGAAGGGACTGGAGCCTATCAAAGTGAGTGAAGGAGAATTTGCAGTTTGAAAAAGCATATTTAGTTACCTCTTCCTTGTTCCTGTCAGAATCCTTAATTACTTCTGAAATTTATTTATTTATTTATTTATTTATTTATTTATTTATTTATTTATTTATTTATTAAAGATTTTATTTATTTGACAGAGAGAGACACAGCCAGAGAGGGAACACAGGCAGGGGGAGTGGGAGAGGGAGAAGCAGGCTTCCCGCGGAGCAGAGAGCCTGATGTGGGCCTCGATCCCAGGACCCTGGGATCATGACCTGAGCCGAAGGCAGACGCTTAACGACTGAGCCACCCAGGCGCCCCCCTTCTGAAATTTTAAATAACATTTATGGAATGTATGATGATTTTATTTCTAAAAGAGGATTTTGAGGGGCGCCTGGGTGGCTCAGTCAATGAAGCGTCTGTCTTTGGCTCAGGTCATGATCCCAGGGTCCTGGGATTAAGCCCGGAGTCCAGCTCCCTGCTCAGGAGGGCGTCTGCTTCTCCCCTCCCACCCCCCACCCGCCCTTTCTCCCTCTCTCTCTCAAATAAATAAATAAAATCTTTAACAAAAATAAAAGAGGATATTGAGTTAACTATATTTTTAGGAAGTCAACCTTGGAACAAGAGTACAAAATTTCATTTTATGCCAAATTTTCACCTTTTGAGGCTATGTCTCTTTTGAAAGAGTTTAAATCACTTTTGAGATACAACAGACCTTCTGTATTTAAGGTGTACAATAAGTGTTGCCATGTGTATACACCCACGAAACCATCACCACAATCAAGATAGTGAATACAGCCATCATCCACAAAAGTTTCTTCACATCTCCTTATAATCCCCCCATCCCTTCCCTGTACCACCCTTCCCTGCATTCCCAGGCAACCACTGATCTGCTTCTTGACACTATAGATTAGTTTGTATTTTCTTAAATTTTGTATAAATGGAAATATAGAGGATAGACTCTTTTTTGGGGAGAGGAGTCCTGGTGTTTTTCAAGGAGCATAACTATTTTTATATTTATCTATGTTGTTGGTAGTATCGGTAGTTCATCCTTTTTTATTGCTGAATGGTATCCCACTGTGTGGATGTACTGCAGTTCGTTTATCCATTCACTTGTTGACGTTTTGGTTATTTCCAGTTTTGTTGTGTCTGGTTATTACAAATAAAGCTGCTATTAATAAGTCCTTATATGGCCAGTGTTCCCGTTTTCTTTGGCTGAATACTAAGAGTGGAAAAGCTGGATCATCTGGTGGATGTATGTTTAACTTTTTAAAAACCTGACAATCTGTTTTCCAAAGTTGTACCATTTTACATTGCCAGCATCAGTGTATGAAAGTTCCAGCTCCACATCTTTAATTGTAGACATTTTAATAGGTGTGTACTGATACGTTATAATAGTTTGCCTTGCATTTTCCTAATGACAAATAATATTGAACATCTTTGCATGTACTTATTTGCCATCCCTGTGTCTTCTTTGGGAAAGTATGTGTTCAAATCTTTTGCTCATTTTTTATTGTTCATTTTTTTTTTCCAGATCCTTGAGTTTTGAGAGTTCTTTGTATATTCTAAATAGAGAATTTATCAGATATATGATTTGTGAGTATTTTCTTCCAGTTTCTGGCTTATCTTTTCATTCTCTTAATAGTTCTTTTGAAGAGCAGAAGTATATAATTATGATGAAGCCCAAAGAAATGTTGGGCTTCTGCCATGGTCACAAAGATTTTCTTCTGTTTTCTAGAAGTTATAGCTTTAGGTTTTATGGTTAGGTCTCTGATCCATTTTTTATTAATTTTTGAATGTAGTGCCAGGGATACATCAAAGTTCCTTATATATTTATCCAGTCGTTCCAGTACCATTTGTGAAAAAACTATCCTGTCTCTGCTGAATTGCTTTTGCAACTTTATTGAAAATCAACTAACCATGTATGTGTAGGTATCAGTAGACTATTCCATCTTGATGCCAATACCACATTGTCTTAATTACTGTAATTTTGTAATAAGTCATAGTCAGGTTATATAAGTGTTACAACTCTGTTCTTTTTAGAGTTGATTGGCTAGTCTAGATCCTTTACATTCCCATGTGAATTTTAAAATCTGCTGGTCAGGGGCGCCTGGGTGGCTCATTTGGTTAGGCATCTGACTCTTGATTTCAGCTCAGGTCATGATCTCAGGGTCCTGGGATTGAGCCCCGAGTTGGGCTCTGTGCTCAGCATGGAGTCTGCTTGGGATTCTCCCTCTCCCTCTGCCCCCACTTGTACTATCTCTCTCTAAAACAATTTTTTAAAAAATCTGCTGGTCAGTTTCCACAAAAAGCTTGCTGGGTATTTGGGATTATGTTTAATTTATGGATCATTTTGGAGATAATAGGCATTTTAATAATCTGGAGTCTTCCAATCCATGAACATAGTAACTCTCTCCATTTATTTAAATCTTCAGTTCCTCTCAGCAGTATTTTGTGGTTTTCAGTGTACAGGTCTTGCATATCCTTTGGCAGATTTATAACTAATATTTTTATGCTATTGTAAATTGAGTTTTTTATTTAAAATTTCCATTGTTTATTGCTAGTATATAAAAATACAATTGATTTTTATATCTTGATCCTGTATCTTGCAACTTTGTTAAAATCAACTTATTCTAGTAACTTTTTTTGTAGATTCCATAGATTTTTTTTATGTAACTAATCCTGTAATTTGTGAATGGATAGTTTTTTCTTCTTCCTTCCCAACATGTAGTCCTTTTATTTCTTTTTTCACCCTTTTGTACTGGCTAGAACCTCCAGTATAACGTTGAATAGAAGTGGCAAGAGTGGACATCCTTGTTTTTGATCTTAGGAGGAAAGCATTTAGTCTTTGACCATTATGAATGATGCTAGCTTAAGTTTTTTTTACAGACATTTTTTATCAGGTTCAGGATGTTCCTTTTTATTCCTAGTTTGTGGAGAGTTTTTATTAAGAATGGATGTTGGATCTTGTCAAATATTTTTTTCTCATCAATTAAGATGGTCATATCATCTTGTATCATCTTGGACAAAAAAAAAAAAAATGCTGTTAACTTTATCTGTGTTGCTTTTAAGATTCTCTTCATCCCTGATTTCAAATAATTTGATTATGATGTGTTTTGGTGTACTTTTCCTTATGCTTTTCTGCTTAGGGTTCATTAAACTTCTTAGATTTTATTTTTTTTTTATTTATTCATGAGAGACAGAGAGAGAGACAGAGGCAGAGGGAGAAGCAGGCTCCCCGCAGAGCAGGGAGCCCGATGCGGGACTTGATCCCAGGACCCTGGGATCATGACCTGAGCCGAAGGCAGACGCTTAACCGACTGAGCCACCCAGGCGTCCCTCATTAAACTTCTTATATGTTAGTTTATAATTTTCATCAAATTAGGAAAATTTTGGTCATTGTTTTTAAACATATTTTATTCTGCCTCCCCTTCTCACTCCTCTCCTTCAGAGATTAAAATTACATATCTATTTGGCCACTTGATTCACTGGTTGTCACAAGACTCACAGCTATTCTTTTCCCTTTTCTCTTTTTTCCCCATTTCAATTCAGAGCATTTTTGCTATGTCTTCAAGTTTACTCATCTTTTCTTCTTCACTGTCTCATTAGTCATTAATCTCATCCAGTGCATTTTGCATCTCACATGTTGTAGATTTTATCTCCAGAAGTTTGGTTTTGTTTTTTTTTTAACTCTTCTGTGTCTTTACTTAACATGTGCAGTCTGTAGTCTTTCCTCTACCTTTTTTTTTTTCCCTCTAGCTTTTTGACATATGGAATGCCTACATAATAATTTCCTTTTCCTTTTCTACAAATTCTGTGCTAGTTGTCATTTCTGGATCAGGTTTTTTTTTCGCCTCATTATAGTTGCATCTTCCTCCTTCTTTGTGTGCCTGATAATTTTTCATTCAGTGCTATACATCGTGAATTTTTTCTTGCCATATTTTGTATATTTTTGTACGCCAAAACATATTCTTCAGGCTGTTCTTTGACATGGTCAAATTACTTGAAATAGTTCCATCATTTCAGGTCTTGCTTTTAAGCTTCAATAGCAGGATTCAAGTTACATTTAGCATATGGTGAGTTTTTCTTCAATACTGAAGCAAGATCGTTCTTAGTACTCTAAACGTGCCTTGTGAGTTTTGAAGTTTTCCACTCTGGCTATTGGGAATATGCACTATTCTCAACCCTGTATGAGCTCTGGGCACTGTTTCCTCTAATTGTTTGGGTGATTCTTTCCCTAGCATTGGGTAGCCTTTTATGTATTGATCAGTACTTAACTGAAGCTCTCTCTGGGTTTTATTGTTGTTGTTGTTGTTGTTGTTGTTTTTCTTCTTTCCGTTGTGACTTAAGAATTTTCTTCAGGCAGTAAATTAGAGCAGTCATAAATTTCATCTTGTTTGTTTCCTGTCTCTTAGGAATCACTGTCCATCATTGCCTGATATTTAAATACTTGAGAGTCATTATTCTGTTATTTCATGTTTTCTTTGATGTTGTAGTTGTTTCAGTCAGGAGGGTAAGTTTGGTCTCTCTTACTTGAACTTGACTGGAAGTTGTGACTATTTCTTCATGCCCCCAAGCATTCAGCATGCTGCTAGGTATGTAGTAAATATTCTTTAAGAATGAATATAAAGAGTCATATTATAAATAAACATTTTTTTAAAGATTTTATTTATTTATTGGACAGAGAGAAAGAGAGAGAAAGAGAGAGCACAAGCAGGGGGAGCAGTGGGAGAGGGAGAAGCAGGCCCTCTGCTGAGCAGGGAACCCAATGTGGGGCTTGAACCCAGGACCCTGGGATCATGACCTGAGTGAAAGGCAGACGCTTAACTGACTGAGCCACCCAGGTTCCCCTAAAGAGTCATATTACAGATACACATACAAATAAATGGGTCATGTGTAAGTGAAAGAAAACTATGTAACTTGCTGAGAGAATGGGACAGTAAGTAATAAATGTCAGACAGCAGAGCATTTCTGAGCAGGGTTTTCCTGGGAGTCCCTAGATTGCTCCATGTCCTGGCCAGTCACTCAGGGTACCAATGCTTCTGAATTTTACCTTCTTCCAGCACTGCCAAATAGAAGAAATCACATGGGCATGAACTACTTAAATTCTTACTTCTTAACCTGATTGATCAAAGCCAGCAAGAGAGGCATCAAGTCATCACAACCCCAGAAGTTCCCAAACAGGCTCAGATTTACATAGTGAACAAAACCCAAATTCCGTTCTTCCTTTACTCTGTTTATTTCCTCTTTCCAGGTTCCTGTCCAATGCCTCCCTCAGGGAGGTCTTAGCAGGACTTCTGATTTGTTCTTCTATGGATAGATAGATGCCTGCACATCATTTGTTGTTGAACTAATCTATTTTTCACCATCTTTCTACTTTGAGTCTTGCTTTTGGACAGCGAATTATTCTTTGCTTACATCTACTTGCTTCTACCATTTATTAGAACTTCTTTATATTTTATTATTTTTCCTACACCTCTCAAAATTTTATAAGCCCAGAAACTGAGTCAAGTTTAAAGAAAGACATTCTAGAAATCATCAAAGGAAACTACTAGGTTATTTTCCACAGGAGACCTTTTTTTCTTTTTCTTTTCAAATGTTACTCTGACATTGAGAATGTTCCAGCTTCTGTTCTTCATAAATAACTCCAATCTGGTTGAAACCCGGGTTCTTATCCTATCAATGTACCAGTGTTTTTAAGGAAAGATCTTTCTCTAGAGCACAGTCTCATTATCCTTGTGTTTTCATTCCTGCTGCTTCTCCTTGATTTACCTTTGGGTAAGAGAAGGTGGTTCTGAGTCAGGAAAATCTTAGTGTCTAACTATAATAATCACAAGCTTTATATAACAAAGTTAATTTGAGGTAACATATAATTAAGACTCAATCTAAAGAGGGTTAGCTCTGCAAAGAAGAGAATGCCAGAGTGTTTTCAGCCCTGCATGAGTCTGTGTGACTAGTGAAATAACTATTCAAAATTGGAAAATTGGACTGGAAAGTAGGTGACATAATTTTATTTTCTTGTATAGTTACAGATGTGCTGAGAGTATCACACATAAACTCTTCTGGAGTTTAAGCTGATGACATTTTTTTAGTTGTCAAGGTATTAGAACCTTAAAACATCACACCAAATGATGTTTCTTGTCTTTCTGCTGGCTCCATCGCTAAACTTCACCTTCAGTTTATTGTAGTCTAGCCCTGAGTTTTAAAGTCACACATGAGGTGAACCAAGTTGTAATACTCCTTATCCTTATGTGAAGATAGGTGGGTTTAAGGAAGCAGAGAACATAATTTAACTGCAAAACAAACTTCCGTTTGTTTATGTTATGCTGTCCACTATTTGGCTCCCCTTGCTTCCTCAGATTAGTTTATATCTCAGGGATTTTCTCTTTTGTAATTTTAACACTTCACCATTGACATGGAAAAACTGAAACACAAAGGTAATCTGGAACAGAAATAGAGATTACTTTGTGAATTTCTCATTCTTTTCTTGGAGTCAAAACATAAGATCATGCTTAGAATGATGGTTTAGCCCACGTTCTTTTTTCCAAGATTTTTTATAAATGTTACCAACCCTATAGCATTAAATATGCCATTGCGTACAAGGATAATAATTTTTTTTTCCTCCTCTTTATTAGAAAACCATCTATTGTCAGCAGGTTAAGTGTGATATATTAGTGGCAGTAATACTAACCAAGCATCTGGATTTTGTGAGCATAAAAGAAACTGTTATTTTAAACAAACTTACCGTAGGTTAATGGTCAGTAAGCTAAGTTACTACCAACGAGGGTTAGTGGTCATTATTGTTACAAGTAGAGACTTGATTTGAGATGTAAGTGTCACATTCCACAGGGGGGTGTGCCCTGGAATGTGTGAGGGGGCAGCCCGGCTCAGGTGCTCCTGCCTGAGTACCCACTTGCCCAGGTGTATAAACCAGCCATTTATAATGATTCACTGTTGACTGGGGCAACTGGGACAGTTCCTTTCAGTTCTCAGTCTTGGATTTGTTTCTTACTCATATTAAAACACATAATCCTTAAGACTAAGTTTTTAAAACCCTATCCACTGTCACTAATCTTTATGTATATACTTAGTGTATCTCCCTTCCAGCATGCTGTCTTCACCTAACAAAGAATGTTCTGTGTAGTGTTTCTTTGATTTTGCCTTAGTCTCTTTGTGCTTTTGCTTTTCTGCATTAGGTGAGGTGTCAACACTTTGATCTCTTCTTACCTTACTCAAACTCACTTGCCCACTGTTTTTGTGAAATCTGGTAGGGCTCCTCACCAAACCCCTTTATTTATCAACCTCATTCTTATTCCTCTTCCTTTTCTTGGGCCATCACTCCTTCCTCAAGTCACTCCCTGCTTGTTTCACTCCCTTATCCGTGTTCTGTGCATTCCCTGCTGCTAGGGGGTCCACAGCCTCAGGAAGCTCTTCCTTTACTAATTCCTCTTTACTCACAACGTGAGTGCTTCTCCTATATGCCATCTGCAACCAGCATTGCTCATAATAATGGCAGATACATCCAGCAGCATTTCTTTTCCCAGTGGACAATGTTTTCTT
The DNA here is from genome assembly GCF_054177405.1 of Leptonychotes weddellii. Classification (NCBI taxonomy): domain Eukaryota; kingdom Metazoa; phylum Chordata; class Mammalia; order Carnivora; family Phocidae; genus Leptonychotes; species Leptonychotes weddellii. The sequence goes on along the minus strand of NC_138380.1, from coordinate 65,865,705 downwards.
TTTCTAGTTCCAGAATTTCCACCCCTTACTTCACAGAATATGGGTAAGACTCAGTTCTGTGTTTGTATATAAAAAATACATATGAACATCCTGCAAAACATTTGTTAGCTTTTACAGGAAGTATCCTAAAATGGTGACATAGATTGGCAGATTCCTCGGCTTTAAATACGTTTTAGGAAGTTGGTGGGGGCTTGGGTACATGTAGCATGTCAAAATTTCTCCCATTTAAAGAAGCTGGAAATACAGTCAGTGGTATTGCAATAGCGTTGCATGGTGACGGATGGTGGCTACACTTGCGGGGAGCACGGCGAAATGTATAGACGTGTCCGATCACGAAGTTGTACACCTGAAATTAATGTAACACTGTGTGTCAACCATACTTCAGTAAAAAAATATAAATAAATAAAGTATCTAAGTAAGTACTGGGAGATAGGCTGTCAGTTAGCATTTTCATGCAGAACTTTGGCTTTTCAGAAATAGATCCCTGACCTAAATTGAGAAATGCCTATCCTAACCATCATTAAATAAATAGATCCCTGCTAGTAGCACGTTGGAGGATGCTGGTTGGAGCCACAGGGAGCTCTTCCTGTGGAAGAAGCAGCCCTCTAGCCAAATCTTCACCTGCAGAACCGTGCCTAAAGGTTAGAGCTTCTGCTCTTGTGAATTTTAATTTGGCAATATTTGAAACCTGATGTGTTTGCTGGAAAAAACATACTCTAGCATGCTTCTACCAGTCTTTTTTTTTTTTTTTTTTTGTCAGAGAGAGAGAGAGACAGACAGAGAGCACAAGCAGGGGGCGACAGAGGGAGAAGGAGAAGCAGCCTCCCCGCTGAGCAGGGAGCCTGATGCGTGACTTGATCCCAGGCCCCTGGGATCATGACCTGAGCCAAAGGCAGACACTTAACCAACTGAGCCACCCAGGTGTCCCTCTACCAGTCATTTTTAAAAAACATTTATTTGAGAGAGAGGAGTGCAAGCAGTGGGGAGGAGCAGAGGGAGAGAGAGAGAATCTCCAGCAGACTCCCTGCTGAGCACGGAGCCCGACACGGGGCTCTCAATCTCATGACCCTGAGATCATGACATGAGTCGAAATCAAGAATTGGATGCTTAACCAACTGAGCCACCCAGGCGCCCCTCGACCAGTCATATTTTTACACATGCCTCTCATTTTACCATGACTTTTGGCAGCCCTTCAGGCCTCTAGTACTGAATTTTGTGTATTGCTCATTTTTAAGGCCGACTATTCCAAACTTGCTCTCAAGCATTGCTAAAAATCCATCAAGCCATTATCGTAGGTGTTACAGTCACCGAGATGGATGGTCATATGTATTAATATATACTCTTAAAGATTATACCCTCTCTAATTCTATAATGTTCCCACATGGCCCCTCCTGGACTGTTACCTCTTTTGAAATGTGAGTCGTGCATTTTTTCTGTTCCTTTTCAACCCACCTAACCGAATCTGCTATCATATCAGATGTTCAGTGAGTACTTGTAGAGAGATTTGCAGTCCAGGTCAGAAGCGGAATTGCAGGGTACGTTTGAAACCTGAATAACAAATCGTTTATCTCAGGCCCTGCTGCGGTACATCCTATGTTACTATGTATGCTAGATGCCCTTTATATTCATCATCTAAGTTTTAAGGTTTTGGAAACTAGATTCTATAGGTAGAATGGGGGAGGGGGTGAATGGCTTTTTTTTTTTTTTCCATCTGTCAAACTTTCAAACAGAACTAAACAGAGCGTTGTCTGTAGTAACTTCATACATGCCCAGGACTGTAGAAGCACAGAAAGTGACCTGTAAGGGACCTTTGTTAAAGCCTCCCACAAACATCAATATGCCTATTGTTCCTGGTAAGAAAAAGAGGAAAAGGAAATCAGGAACACAATCCCTATATCAAAGAAGAAGGCAGTCTCAGTCCCTATGGGACTCTTGTTTGTCTGTTCTCGGGTCCCCAGTGATGTTTCCTTTCTTCACTTTATCGGCTAGAATCCATTTGTAATGAGCAAAAATGGTTTAAGGACTCAGGTCTGTTTTCTCTGAAGTTAATAGTCCTTAGTGAGATATATTCTACTTCTCAAAAGAGACTGACCTAAGACTGTTTTCTCCAATATATGTATATGTAAGATATGATACGTAAAAGAAAAAAGGCAAAGTACAAAATGGGTCTGAGTGTCCATGAGTGGAAGGAAGAGCGAATGGCCGAACAGATGGACATGTTATGATGTCTAGGTGGTAGCGCACAGAGCACTTCTAGGTGGCGCTTTCCTGCAGGATTCAGGACTGGGGCTGTACTAACACACGCGATTTTATCGAATACTCTTACATACTTTATGTCTATACCTATAGTTTTAATATTTTGCTATTTGCATATGATATTTTTGTAATGATTTTTTAAAGTTGAGAAAGTTTTTAGAGAGAAGAGCCCTTTTAAAATGAGAAATTAATTTGCCGGTCAGCTTTCCTGTAAACTTTCAGCCCAGCAGTAGGGTGTGTGCCTGGTGATGCTCCCTCCAGTGCTGGACATTTGGTCTGTGTGTTGCTCTTATTGCTGCTTGGTCTGTGAAGTTGCTGTCACTTCAGCTGTTTGGGTACCTGTTTGCGCTTGACATAAGCAGGGCAGATGGGCAGTGCTTTATGATAGATGAGCGTCAGCGTTTCCGGAAAGGCTCTGCCTTCAAAGAGCTCTGTTAGAATGGCCAACAACCAATGTATTGTATTACTGCTCTTGTTCTGTGAGTAGGTGAATCTGTACACAGAGATAACAGAGCATTTTGAATTACAGGGCCAACAGGGTGCAAAAGCTAGCCAGCTTTCCAGATTATTTCCGTAACTAAAGCATGGTGCTGCTAACCAGCTTCACCCAGCTCCAGGGCTTGGAGGAAACCAAATTAGGTTGGCTTTGCATCAGCCAGAGGTTGTGCTGGCAAACAGTAAACAAACAAATATGACAGTGTTTCCTAAACAGAGGCATGGGGACAGTGGGATTACTGTGAGTGAATTTATTATGCAAATTCGTGGCATTAATGATACAGACTAGATAAATTTGAAATCCTCTGTACAAAAGAAGCAAGAAGAAACAGAAAGGGGAGGAAGCTGTCTTTGTTCAGAAACCCAAGCAGCACCGTGATGTTGCAGAAAGAACCTAGGCCTTGGGGTCAGAGCTCCCTCTCATCCTCTATTTACGAGCTGTTTTGTCTTCATACAGTGGTCTTCCCTTTCTGAGCCTTGTCCGTGTCCTGAACACGGAGTAGCTAACTTGTTAGGATCGTTATGATAATTGAAGATAAAATGTATAAAGAGAGTTTCTATTAGAGAGAGCCTGGCATAGAGTAGGCCCCATAAGTCAGACTAACTTTGCTGTTCGTACTGACAGAGCTGTGGCCGCCTCTGTGCTAAGCTTGCTTGCACGCACATCATCTGCATCAGCCCCAGTGGGCTGGCTCAGCTCTGTGAATGGACAACTCCATCCACCTAATAGCTTCATGGAACTTTTTCTTTCATGTCTGTAATATTAAGCTTTGGCGCTCTTTCTATACTCTTACCCAGGGAAAATTACACCAAATAGACCTAGCTTTGATCTATTTTCAATTTTGACTGAATTATGGACAATAATACTGTATTTTAAAGTATAGCCAGATACTGCAGGCTACAAAAATTCAAACCCTTTTTAGTCTTTTCAGATCTTGAAAGTAGATGATTAACCATTGTCAGCTCGACATTGACTTGGGCTTTCTTAGCTATTGAACTCCTGGCTCCAATTCACACCTCCATTCTCCCTTTAATCTTGTATAATTTTTTTGTAATGCCTTAATTTCAGAAGTGCATTTATGTGTTGGTTTTGTTATTTTAGCAGAATTATGATCTTTGGTATGTTCCGTCCTAAAACCTGCTTTTAGCATAATGGTTACGAAACATCCGATAGTCAACAAAAGGACTATTAAAGCATTAATTGTATCTTCCTTTACTGCTTAGGGCTTTCTTCCCCAGAACACCCATGCTGTGAAATTCCATGTTAATAAGACCTCAGGTAGACTGAGATTGCAAAGAACTCTTCCTATCCTATCCTAATGCTATATAACAAACCACCTCAAAATTCATTGGCTTCAAACAATTGTTTTTGTTTTTTGTTTTTTAAGATTTTATTTATTATTTGACAGAGAGAGACACAGCGAGAGAGGGAACACAAGCAGGGGGAGTGGGAGAGGGAGAAGCAGGCTCCCCGCGGAGCAGGGAGCCCAGTGCGGGGCTCGATCCCAGGACGCTGGGATCATGACCTGAGCCGAAGGCAGATGCTTAACGACTGAGCCACCCAGGCGCCCCCGATTGTTTATTCTTACACAAATGCTCCTGGGTTCGTTGGGGTTGGCTGATCCAAGCACAGCTTATCGTCTACAGGTTGAGTCCAGGTTGGCCCCACATATTTTCCATTCTCCTTGGACCAGTAGGCTCGTCAGGGCATGCCTTTCTCTGGTATGGCAGAAGAGCAAGAAGGGTGAAAGGAAACATATTGTCCCTCCTAAGTTTGCAACCGCTCCTTTCTTGTCCAACCCCATTCCATTGGCCAAACAAGTCAGCATGATGTAGAAAGACATATGCAAAATCATATGGCAGAGTGTGCAGTTATAGGAAGGAGTGAAGAATCAAGATCAATAATGGCCATCAGCACATCTGGCTTTGCCACTAACCAATGAGGACCTTTGAGCAAGTCTCCAAGCCTCAGCTTCTCAATGATTGCATTCATTCATGGCATTCAACAGGTGATTTTAAGGGGTGCCTGGCTGGCTCAGTCAGTAGAGCGTGAGATGCTGGATCTCTCGGCTGGGTGTGAGTTTGGGCCCCATGTTGGGTGTAGAGATTGCTTAAAAATAAAATCTTTTTAAAAAAATAATTTTCCCGTCTACTTGGAGCCAGGCATTGTTCTAGGCGATGGGACTATAATGGTGAACAATATTGTGAGAAATCCTTGCCCATACAGGTCTCATATGCTGGTTAGAGATATATAGTAAATAATGTTTGTGTATGTACATGTGATCATGAGTGTGTAATGTGTCAGAGAGTAAAAAGTAAAAAGCAATGAAGTAAGATTACATAGGGTAAGTAAAATAATTCACCTCTCTCTGCCCCAGCGATTGCCACTATTAATGGTCTGGTGTTCGTGGTTAAAGGGATGAAGAGTGGAGCCTGACCATCAGAGTGTGAATTCTGCTCTTCGTTTTACTTGTTTTGTGATCCTGGACATGTCTATCATTTTTCCATTGCTGCATAACAAATTACTACAAACATAGTACCCTCAAGCAACATACATTTATTACCTCATGGTTTGTGTGGGTCAGGAATCCAGGCACGCTTAGCTGTGATCATGGTCTCACAAGGCTGCAGTCTGGGTGTTGGCTGGACTGTATTCCTTTCTGGAGCTTGGGATCTTCTCTCAGTCCCGTGTGATAGTTGGCAGGAGTCTGCTCCTGATCACAGTAGGAAAGATGTCCTCACTTTCTGGCTGTGAGCTGGGGGCTGTGGTTTCCTTGCAGTTGCCCTCACAACATGGCAGCTTGCTTCTTCAAGGCCAGTGGGAGAATCTCTCTCCATTCTGCTCTCTCTCCAGTCTAAGTCTACCAAGACAGTCTTACATAATGTAACGTAACATAACATAACATAACATAACATAACCATGGGAGTGACTCTCCCTTCACCATTGTCACATACTAGACTAGACTAGAAGCAAGTCAGTGTCTGCCTGCATTCAGTGGGAGAGGTTTATACAAGGGCAGGATTGATGGAAAGTCATCTCAGAATTCTGTCTGCCAGAAATATGGCATATTTAACTTCTCCGTGTCTCAGTCTCCTCTTTGGTAAAATGGGGGTGATGATAGATCTACATCATCAGGTGGTTTTGAGGATTAAAGGAATTAACAGAAGTAAATCACTTAGAACAATACTGATTACAGAGAAATCTCTATATGAGTACCTATTTTTCTTATCTGTAAAATGTGAGGATTTTGTTAGGTGACTTTGAAGATCCCTTCTAGTTCAAACGTTTAATGATTTTGTCATAATACACTAGTTTAAGCAAGGATAAGAAATCTACTGATTAAAAAAAAAGAAAGGAAAGCATAATATTGGGACAAGTTGAAATTAATCTAAATAGACTGTATGGTCCAAGGAGGCAAGAGTCATTCTTCCACTATGTTGCCATCAGTAGAACCTCTGTAAGTGCTTCATTATTTGAAGTTTCGTGGGTTGCCTTGATGAGGACTCTTTGAGGGAGGACACAGGCCTTCTAAGCAAATATTTCTTTGTAAGCAACTTTCCTCCTTGGGTCACCATACGGTCCCCTAAATTAATTGACGCCTGTGGTTTCAGACCACTGGATGATGCCACTGGATTATAATGGAACAGTTTGAATATAGGTGCTAGTTCTATATTTGAGACGTTTGTGTGAATGGCTTTTAACCAGACTTGTTGAAACGTGAATGACTGGAGCAATGCAGCTCCTAATTGCCCTCTGCCGCCCACATAGGCCCACGAAGAGAGGGCCTTATGGTCATCTCTCTAAGACGCCTTGAGGCAACAGGAAGGGTCCAGGTCTTGCTGTGACTGCTTCCCCTGCCATGAGCCGCTGATGAAAGCCGCTCCTTTCAAGGCAGGAAGTGCTTGCGAGTGGGGGGCATTCAGTCTACAGATCAACTTCACGTCCTGTCTCTTTGGATGATATACTCTGTCTGGAGTGATGAGGAGCCAAGGGACCACTCCAGTAGTTGTTTATGTAATTCATACATTGAGTGTTTACATTCTCTATGGAAAAGTCCATCATTTAGAGCAGGATTTCTCAAGAGCAGCACCACTGCCCTTTTGAGTTGGATATTCTTTGTCACAGGGGGCTGTCCTCTGCATTGTAGGCTATTTAACAGCCTGGTCTCTATCCACTGAATACCAGTGGCAAGCCCTCCCCTGCTTGTGACTACCAAGAAATGTCCACAGATATGACCAAATGTCCCAATGCATTCTAGGTATCTATTTATTTACATAGTTATCATGAATTTTTTTAAATAATTAAAACATGCATGATTTAAGAAAAAAAAACCTCAAACAATATAAAATGGTAAGAAATAGAAATATGTCTCATACCCTGGTACCCCAGCACCAGGTTTCACCTTCCAGAGGCAAATATGTTACCATTATTTAGGTCCATAAGAGATCTCTAGGGATTGTACTGGAATTTATATCCATGCAGACCAGATATGGGCATCTAGTTACTATAAGACACACGGATTTATGTATTATATTTTTATTAGCAACTTTTTTTAAAAATCTGTGTTCAAGATGAAACGAAAATGACTGGAATGAGTCTCTTCTAGTTTGTTTCCGTTGTATTTTTTAAAAAGCTTGTCAGCTTTTTCTGGACTGATATATGGCCTCTTAAGAAGAATTATTTCCTGCACAGTGTGAAGCAGTATCCCCTTAACTTATTCCCTTGGCCTCTGGAGTCTCTCCCCATGATCTGTTTTAAGGCTGATGCTGTGTGGCAGTAAGGAAGAACTCTTTGGGGCATCAATATTTTAAGCCCTCGAAGTAGACATTTTTCATCAAATGAAACCACTGAATCCTTCAGAAGTACTAACACCTGATTTTTTGCTGGGAGTATGTGAACTGTGGTTTTTACTGATCCCCTTGTCCTATTGAGGACACGGCATACTTCATGAGGTTGTATTTTTCACATCATGGCACCATCTTCTCACCCAGTGGAATACGATGTCCTTATCGAGGCTCATTCATTTATCAGCATGCATGATTCACCGTTTTCATAACAAATGCATTTACCCCATGAATCCGCTTCCTGTATTGTAGTATCATAAAATGGAAGTGTGATTTTTGTTGGTCTTCGTGGTGGTGGTGGTGGTGATCTTCCCACCCAGCTGACTTCTACAGCCTCACCAACACTGATCATCATTCAGGGAAGATTTTTGAAAAGGATCATTCCTCCTCCTGGCAAAACTAAATAAGTGCTCTCACAATCCTGATGACATTATAAACTGATGTGATGATTCTACAGAATACATTAGAAAAAAATTTAAAATAGTCATATCATTTGGCTTAGAAACCAGGTTTCTCAAAGTTGCTAAATAGTCACAAGGACACAAAGATTTCTGAATAGAAAAGTCCAACAATAGGGAAATACGTAAATTATTATTATTACTACCACTGCTATTACTATTAACTAACAAAGCACCATGGTAATTATTTTTTATGCATTACCTCATTTAACTTTCACCATGTTGTGAAATAGGTGTTATTGTTATTTCTAACCATAGCAGAAAAGTGTGTCTAAAAGAAGCTAAGCCACACATCAGAAGGGTAATGATTATGATGATGATGATGATAGTCATGGCAGCCGACATTCACTGTCACTATGGCACGTGGTATGCTAAGTACTTTGCATGACCAAGAACACAAAGAGGTAGGTATTCTCTGTTATACCCATTTTACCAAAGAAGAAACTGAAGCACGGGGAAGTTAACTAGAATAAAAGAGGTTAAATTACAGCATTGAGAATATTTCAGTTGGATTTGAGTGCGGATAGATTGATTTCAGAGGCCACACTCTTTTTTTTTTTTTTTAAGATTTTATTTATTCATTTGAGACACAGAGATAGAGAGAGGGAGAGAGAGCATGAGCAGGGGGAGAGGCAGAGGGAGAGGGAGAAGCAGGCTCCCCGCTGAGCCAGGAGCCCGATGCGGAACTCGATCCCAGGACCCTGGGATCATGACCTGAGCTGAAGGCAGCCGCTTAACCATCTGAGCCTCCCAGGTGCCCCTAGAGGCCACACTCTTATCATTGTGCCTACCAAGATCATGTGGTTGGTATGTGAATGGCAGACCAAAACTCAAACTCAGATCTCGTGGACAGTCTCTTAGTCACTGAGAAGCACAGCTAATTAGTGAAGCTAATTCCATATGATGGATTGTCTTGTATGTGATGTGATTATCTACTGTCTTCAGAGGTAAATGGGGGTAAAAAATATAACACACAGAGGTTATCAAGGATAGGAAGAAATGAGTTCACTCATCATATTAGAATTACACTCCCAGTTTCTGGGACTCTCTGAACACCTCTTCCTAGTTTCTTAGCAACCTGAGTACTTAATGTTCTCATCTTCCATATGTGTGCCGCTGAGTCTGCACCCATGAACATTCTTTCTACCCAACCAGCTAAGAGTTTTCTGCCCTCCCCTCACTCCAGGCACCATCCAGCCTGGCCTCAAATGCAAATAGTGTTGAATAACTTTAAAGTGATTTAAGAATTGTGGATGTACGTCTTGAGGTGTTTTGTTTGCTCAGTTATATCACCACTGGCATCATCTTTAAAAAGTGAGGTCTTCTTGGCCAGGGATGGGAGGGTCTGTGTGCTTTCAAAATGTTTGTGTCTAATCTAGTAACGGGACTTTTCACAGTACGTGTTAATAAGAGAATCAGACAAAACTGGATTGCCTTACACTTTACTACAGCTGTACCTGTCACTTTGTTCAGATCTCTTAATTCTGAAGTCAGCGACAGAACAGCCCATAAATTAAGGAGATGGGTTTCTACCAAGGGATTGTCCAAAGATAGAAAAGTCATTTTCAATGACGTCTTGGGGGAAACCCAGCTCATCAGTTCAAGTAGGAGGTGGTTTAAAGCTTACACAGTGAATAACTTAGTAGAAGACAGTGAGTTTTATGACTTCGGTCTCTTAAATTGTACTTATGCAAGTGTGGTACATGGGATGAGAAAGTGCTGAAGATGATGGTTCCGGTTCTTGGACTCAGGTCTCGTACTTTAAGGGACTGTGGATGACCTTGATCATACAGCCGCTGCCTCCTTCTGACAAGGCTAGTGGGCAAAAGAAAGACATAATGGCTCTGTTTGTAAATTGCAGCGTAGTCTGAAAATGCGTCTACCAAGGACAACCTTGTGCGATTAAGACTCTGAGTGAACTGCCAGTACACTGTCTTTAAAGCAATGCTGGAAAAGAAGAGCGGCCGGGAGCATTTTCTTCCTTTTTGAGTTGTATGTATACTTAAAAGAATGAGTCCCCTAGGACTCTAGGCAGCAGTGCCATGGGCCAAAATTCCTAATTTTTTTTATCTTTCAAAAATGCCCACCACCCTCCATCTCTGTTCTTCAACTTGTTGCACTGTAAGCCTATTTTAATGATAAGGAACAGTAAGGCAGACATGGATGAATCTTAAACCATCTAGGTGAGCTCTTTGAAAGGACTGTTACCTGCCTTTTTAGTGAACGTGGTCGTTAGAAGACTCTGCGCCTTGGTTGGACTGGCCTTTTGCTCCCATTTGTTGACAGGCAGGCTTGTAAGACTGTCCTTTGTCCCCCGCAGCCTGTTAGCAGGAGGATGGGGGCATGGCGGAGAGGGAATGATGGATGAGATGTTGCCTTCCTGAGACATCAGAAGAGCTGACAGCTTCAGCTGTGTAGGAGGTCACACCATGTCGACATCCAGACCCCCAACTTTTGGGAGACTCTATCCTTTACTGAAAATAATAAACTATCCTGGCAATGTTTTTTGATGTGTTGGTAATCCAGGTGAAAACAACTTCTTAAGAAACAACAAGACAGGATGGTCTTACAGAAGTTTGATGGAAGATAGGAAGAAATACCCATTGCTGGTCCAACCCCTGATTTGTCTAAGGTTTTTAATCTCCATTTTGTCTTTCACACGGGGAAAAAATTCATGGTCAAGGTCATCATATGTGTTTAAATTACTTTCATGGTATAATCTAACGGGAGTCCATTAGATCTCTAGAGTCCAGAGACCGTCCCTTCTCCCCTCCCCCCACCAGTCACCATTTGCTGTGTGACCCTTGGAAGTCGCTCAGCCTGTTCCAAACACCATTCGTGTATCTCTGTATAAATCAGGGATCCCCATTTAGGGTTTATTATTTATTAGATCACATTTCATATTTCCATATGCTGAAGCTTCCTCCCCCCAACCCCTCTGGGCATTATAAACTCTCTGTCCAAACTGTGATGCAGGATACATTAGAGTCTGTGTGTTTCTCACTTGGAATACCTGTAGGACAGGTTCAGCCTTTCTTTTCCTTGGGACACTTAGACGGGCCTAAGAGCTCTTGGCCTACCATCGCCACCCTTTGCTATTTAATTGTGGAGTTAGCACTAAGTATCAGTGTCTCAGCCAGTGCTGGCTACCGTAACAGAATGCGGTAGGCTGGGTGGCTGGAACAGTGAACATTTATTTCTCACAGTTCTGGAAGCTGGAAGTTCAAGATCAGGGTGCCGGCATGGTTAGATTCTTGGGAGGGCCCTTTTCCTGATTATGCCTTTACATGGCTTTTGTCAGAATGTGCACAAAAAGAGATCCTGTGTCTCTTCCTCTTTTTATATGGGACCTAAATTCTCATCATCAGGGCCTCATCCTCCTGACCTAATTTAATCCCACTTAACCTCCCAAAAGACCCCTCTTCCAAATACCATCACAATGGGGTTAGGATTTCAATGAATAAGTGGGGGGAGGGGAGTTGGCACTTAGAGCACTAAGTGTTTGAAAAAACTGATTAAGGGGTGAGGAGGAATTCAAGCATCTCTCTGCTTTAGCATTAATCTCTTAGCTGATTCATATGTAACCCCAGTGTGCATAACTTTCATTATTTCTAGTTACTGGAAACTGATGGGCCCAATATAGCATTGATGCATAAGTGCACCGAAATGTAATGTGAACTTAACCAGATAACCCACAATAATCTAAGCTGGTGCTGATGAGGCTAAATTAACACCAGTTTACAATTTAAACTTAAGAATAACAGCAATTGAAATTTACAACCATGGGGTTATAACATGGGAGATGAACCCGTAGCTCAGTGTTGTCCAGAGAATTGCAGAACTCCAGCTGTCTTGGTTTACCAGTGGTTGTCAGGAAGATCCAACGCTGTCAGAACTTGAGTGGCAGCCAAAATTCCTGAGATGATACCTCATTTTCAACTCTAAGTAATTTACTAATTTTAGATTATAGATACCAAATTTTGGCATTGGTATTCTAAATACCAGTTCTTGACCCACACTGACTCTGTCAGGAATAAGTAGCCCATTTGTAGGTGGAAGTCTATGATAATTACATGTCAGTCGCCAAGAGAGTGGGAGCGGGAGGGGCCCGGTGGACCTAGAGCTTGTTATTGTGAACATCACCCTTTATCAGGGACCGACTTTTCCATAGCTGTCCTAGCTTCTGGCACAATCATTGGCAACAATAAGTTCCCAATAACTTTCTACGGATCAATATGTAGTAATAGACACATGTTGAAATTATGGCTAAATTATAGTTTAAATAGTTAAATTGTATAGTTAGTTAAACCCCAGTTCATTATAGCTAACTAGTACATATACAGTTGCAAAAACTATAATAAAATACTGCAGCTGTAGCATGCTCTATAGAAATACCTTGACCTAAATTTTTTAACAGCCTTCCTGCCAGTAAACTTAGCAGAGGTTTCGTTGTAACTCACACCTTCCTGCATACCCCATTCGAAGCTCTAAAAATAACAGCATCTCTTTTTGGAACAGGTAGATGTCTAGATTGCCTTTGGTAGGCAGGCTCTGACCTACATACTTCGAATACAGGCACAACCCTTACTCACGGTGCGGTGGGTGAGGCTTTGTCCTGCTCTCCCTCCTCCTCCCCGGCCCCGCAGACACAACACAGGAGAGGGGCTGCCTCCTTTCGAAGCCCTCCACCATTTCCAGGGGCTCTCTCCACTGCCCCACTCTAAGTGCAAGTAGGTGTCTCCATGAAAGAAGTAAACACGTAGTAAAGGGGAGAAAGAACATCCAAGCCGGTCACCTGGCAGAGACACCCTGCGGGCAAGCCTCAGAGCCCACCTGACTGTGGTTCCCCATTAACCAGCGCTAAAAATGCAGGGGAAATGATTCACTTTCTGACCACCCCTTCCCCGGTCCACTGGAGTGTCTGTCACTGCTCCCAAGTCACACAGCTCCCGTTTTCGTGCTTGGCCTCGATCTCCATCCCAGCATCTGCCTGGGCTCGTTCTTCCTCTCTGGACTGGTACTGCTGCCTCAGCCTAGAGTTTGACAAGTCTTGGGGACTGGTTCCCTGTCCTGCTCTCTGGAAGAGAGGTGTGACTTCCACACTGGCTGCATTTGGATCAGAAAGGCTGTTGTCCGGGCTGGTTTGGCTCTGTAGTGTTTTTTGGTTTGTTACAGGTATAATAGCCTTTCATGCATCAACCACCATGTAGAGAATCATTTCTTTGGGAAAATACTTTGTCCCAAGCAGCTCTCAAACTATTAGAACACAACTCCATTTTAGGTGCTGATATTTAATTTTTGTTTTATGGAATTTTATAGTCATAAAGGGAAAATAAGATCCCTGCTAAGCTTTCACTTGCCATTTTTACATAATGGGGTTTTCTGACTCTTGGGCGGAAACTGGTAAACAACACAAATGCTCATCAGTGAGAAAGTGGATGAATACCATCCCATTAACGTTACAGTCACACGAGAGTTTGGATGAATCTCAGCAATATAATGTTAAGTGAAAAAAAAATTCCAAAAGATTAGCTACAGCCTTGTATCCTGAATATAAAGTATTAAATAATTAAAAATACTTTATAATCTTTATAAGGACAATAAAATTATATACAAACAAAAGATAGAGAATAATGAACATGAATCAGGATGGAGATTGCTTCAGGTGGGCATGGCTGGGTGATTGCATGGGGCCTGAGCTAGGATTAGATGTGGCTGTTGTTAAATAACCCAGTTCTTGTCCGGGACAGTGAGCTCATAGGTGCTTATTCTGTTAATGGAAACAAAAGTCTGTGTACTAGGTTTAAGAAAAAGAAAAAATATATATTAAATACATCCTCTTTTCTGTTACATTTGTCAGGTTGGAATAAGAATGAATGACAAGGGGCGCCTGAGTGGCTCAGTCGTTAAGCGTCTGCCTTCGGCTCAGGTCATGATCCCAGGGTCCTGGGATCGAGCCCCACATCGGGCTCCCTGCTCAGGAGGAAGCCTGCTTCTCCCTCTCCCACTCCCCCTGCTTGTGTTCCCTCTCTCGCTGTATCTCTCTGTCAAAGAAATGAATAAAATCTTTAAAAAAAAAAAAGAACTAACCCTGTTTAAAAAAAAAAGAATGAATGACAAAATCAGCTTTCTTAGTAAATAGCTATAATGGGAGTATCTTTGACTCTGAGACCAATCTGAGTGTGCGCAGGAGGTCAGCAGAGGCACGGCAGGCCTTAGCTGGTGAGGTTGCTCTGCGGACCGCTCAGCTTCGGTCTGTCGGTCTTTGCTGGTCTTGCAGCCGTAAACTGCTTTGGAAGTCAACTGAGATGAATTTACAGTCCTATTAATAAAGTGCTGGCATCTGAATGTTGAGGTGGGAAGGGCACCAGACGTAAATCCAGGTTGTGTCCTGGTTCTGTTTTTCTCTCCTAGGGCACCTGACCAGGTTGCCCTTCTTTGCAGTTACAGTTTTCTCATCTGCGAAGTCGCTAATATTGGCCTATTTTATTGGGCTTATCGCAACTCATGAAATAATAGGTGTGAAATTGCAAACAGTAAAGCAGCTTCAGTGAGGTTATTATTGCTGCAAGTGGATATTTCTGTTTACTTCATGTTTTGGATGCATAAAATATCCATTTTGAGTATCATGTATAAATAATATTTTGTAAATGGTAATTTTACTCTGTAGTAGGCTGAATAAGGAACACCTAAAAATATTAGACCCTAAATCTCTGGACCTGTAATTTTACCTTATTTGCAAAATAGGTTTTTACAGATGGGATTAAGTTAAGGATCTTGAAATAGGGAGATTATCCTGGATTATCCAGATGGACCCTAAATGCAGTCATCAGCGTCTTTGTAAGAGAGGAGGTTTGATACAGAAGAGAAGTCAGTGTAGGGGTGGAGGCAGAAATTGGAGTGATTCAGCCACAAACCAAGGGAACCCCCTTAGCCCCCAGAAGCTGGGAGAAGCAAGAAATGGACTCTACCCTAAAACCTGGAAGGGAGGGTAACCCCGTAGATGCCTTGATTTCAGCCCAGTGAAAATGATTTCCAATTGCTGACTCCAGAACTTAAAGAGAATTAAAGTTCTGATGTTTTAAGTCAGCAAGGTTGTGATTATTTGTTACAGCACTGACAGGAAAGGAATACATTCGCTTTCACATGTTCTTGAAGGAAATGTAATTTTCTAAAACATGCTCAAGGATGCAAAGTTTCATAGTGTTGCAAGCCAGTTCCGTAGCTTTGTCATTTTTAATTTTAATATAAAAATGAATATTTAAAATGCTACATTTTTGAAGGCAGAAGTTATAGTTTTGCATCTTTGTGTCTCCCGGTAATTAGCACATTGCTTTGCACACAGGTGATGCTCAGTAGATAGGAACACCACTTTCATTCGAGAAGAAAACGGTGATCAGTTTGGGCCTGTGGTGTCATATGTGACACAGACATGTGTATGTGTCTGTGTCCTAGAATTTTCATTGGCCTCAAGTTTGCAGCTGAAGTTAAGAGCATCAGTGGATTATTGTGTTCTGCCTGTTTTCAGAAATGATTCGAAGCCTCTTGCCATAAGAAACACCTAGGCTTTGAGACTGTTCAAGTGAGGACAGGAGAGCCGTGTGGGGGATGAGCTCAGAGGCATAGAACACCAAGCCAGACTCATGCAATCATGGTCATCTGCAGTGGCTCCTGATACGAGGTGCCCGCACCACCAAACTGGAAATTGCCCACAACCCCCTGCCCCTTCCAAATGCTACTTGAACAAATATACCTAGGTGCTCTGGATGAAGGTAACTGTGACCAGAATTTCCTCTCTACTGCCTGTGCTTTTTAGGTTGAAAAATCCAGTTAGAATGTGTTCTTTCAAGAAGCGTTTCTCACTCTTCGGTGTTGACATGGATCACCTGGGGTTCCTGTTGAATTATAGATTCTGACACATCAGCTGGGGAGTGGAGCGCGCGCTGCCTTCTGCAGGTGATGCTGATGCTGCAAGTTCATGGACCACGTTTTGAGAAGCAGGGCTCCAGCATCTGGTGCCCCTGCCTCCAGGTCCCGCCCCATAGGTTCATTTTTCTGCATTTCGTGCCCCTGCTTCAGTCAGCCTCGCTGTGTGGCATCTGCTTGCCAACATCGCCTCCCTCCGGCCTCTGCAACCCCCACCCTCGGGCTCCTGACCAGCGCACGTTCGCGCCCTTGACCGCGGCTCCCGCAGCGCGCAGCGGGGACTGACTGGCTGAGGCTGAGCCCCAGCAACATGGCCCAGCGAAAAGAAGAGAAAAGCCGTTGAGATGAGAGTGCAATCGATGAGGGAGTCAGGGTTTAGGGAGACCGGAGAGAAACAGTAGGAGAGACGGGGGAGGGGAAAGAATGAATATTTTAATGGAGGAAAACATATTTTAAATGAGCTGCTCTTGGTGCATAATTTGCCAGTGAAGAGCATTTTCTGGAGTAGTTTCAGATTTATTCTTTAGTTACCCTAAATTCTCTAACAGCCAGCTGCTTGATTTGTTCACTTACCTGCTGTTTGTGGCCCTTTGGATCCAGGCCAAAGACTTAAAAAAAAAAAATCTATAAACCATCTAACTAAACTGAGGGCCTCTAAGAGACCGCCTGGTTAGATTGGGCCAGTCAGTCCCAGCCTTTGGTGATGTTAGAATCACTGGAGAGCTTTAGAAAATCCCACATACCTAGGCTGCAGCTCGGACCAGTTAAATCAGAATCACTGGGGTGGGTCCCAGTCCTTAGTGTGTTGTTTTTTTTTTTTAAAGATTTTATTTATTTATTTGACAGAGACACATTGAGAGAGGAGCACAGGCAGGGGGAGTGGAGGGGGGAGAGGCAGGCTTCCCGCCGAGCGGGGAGCCCGATGCGGGGCTCGATCCCAGGACCCTGGGACCATGAACTGAGCGAAGGCAGACGCTTAATGACTGAGCCACCCAGGCGCCGCCTTAGTGTGTTTTTTAACCTGTGTTTTTTTTTTTTTAAACGCCTCCCAGATGATTCCCATGTGCAGCCAAATGCCACTAAACTAGACCTTTACCTTCTAGCGGGTGAATTGAATTCACTTTAAGTAGAACTCGAAGAACTGTCCTTTAATTTCAGTTGCTTCCCATCTGAACCCTTGCCCTGTTGAAAACTCTGCACAATATTTTGGAAACACCATCTCTTTTAATCCAGCAGTTGAGCCACTGATTAAATACTGAAGCAGCTTCTGAAGTCCCAGGCAGCTTTTCATTTTCTCAGTGTGGTGGCTCCCCCTGCTGGCCATTCTCAGTAACGGTTGCTGCTCTGCAGAATCTCACTGCTTGTTCTGGGCTCTGGAACACAACCAACCTGGAATCACAGCATCTTAGAGCTGCTTTTCTGATCCCATATGCAACCTGTATGCCATTGGCCATTGCCAAAAATGAATAGTGCAGACACTCTAACCCTTATCTAGTGGCATTGTAGGTGAAGCCTAGGGAATGGTGGAAGAGAGGAACTATATATGTGTGTGGTGTATATGCATACACACGCATATAATATACATGTGTGTGTATATATATACCACATACATGTATATATTTGCTTATCATGCTACCAGAAAAGATTCTGATGTCAGCCATTGATTGTGCTGGTTGTCTGCAAAATAATTAATATTGAGACATACTTTCGATAGAAAATGGGGAAAGAAAGCTTTCATCCATGTCTTCTCTGCCCTCCTTCATCTAATCATACCCTTTTCCTTATCAACTCACGTCTCCTTATCTATCCAGTAAATTATAATGATGGCCAAATATAAACAAAGGTAGATGCAAATGCAGGACCTCATCCTATCATGCAAACTTGTAGTATTATGTCAGAATTTTACCGCAGATGACCCTTACATCAGTGGAGGCAGAATTTGATCTTTATAATATCTGATTGCCAAATATGGTACAGTCCAACCCTTAGCTGCGATTAAACCTCATAGGGCTGCCATTTCAGTTTATACAGCTCTTGTACTTAGAATGCCCTTCTCTGTTGTACATTAATATCTTAACCCATTGGCCCTTGTTTTCCATCCGACTCCGCACAGCGTCAGTCAGCCCCCCTGTGACATTGCTGTACGTCATCTGTTCGAGGTGATGTCCCACACCATTTCTTTTCAGAGGGTAGACCACCCCCTGGGACATGGGCCCACCACCCCCTTTCTGGGTACATCCTGCAGAAGACTATTTTCGTCCTTCTCCACAGGCAGCCCCTGCTACTGGCACCGCAACCCAGATGTGCTCTGACGAGTATGATTCAGTGACGTCATCTGCATTAGTTGTTTATTGCTGTGTGACAGTATTACCACAGACCTAGCCACTTATTTTTTAAAGATTTCATCCGTTTATTTGAGAGAGAGAGCGAGCACGAGCAGGGGGAGCGGCAGAGGGAGAAGCAGGCTTCCCGCCGAGCAGGGAGCCCGATGCGGGGCTCGATCCCAGGACCCCGGCATCATGACTTGAGCCCAAAGCAGATGCTTAACCGACTGAGCCACCCAGGCGTCCCACAGACTTAGCAACTTAGCATACATTTATCATCTCACAGTGCCTGTGGGTCAGGTATCCAGGCATGGCTTAGCTGGTGCTCTGCTTCAGGTTCTCCCAGGGCTGCAATCAAGGTGTTCAGCTGGCCTTCAGTCTTTTATGAGGTTGGGCTGGGGAAGGATCCACTTCCAAATCATGCAGTTGTTGACAACATTCAGCTTCTTGCAAGCCATTAGACTGAGGGCCTTGAGTTTTGCTGGCTGTTGGCTGAAGCCACCTCCAGTTTCTTGTCTATGGCCTTCCCAGTATGACTGCTTGCTTCCTCAAAGCCAGCAAGGGAAAGAGTCTCCCAGCAAGGTGAGAGTTGGCATTCTCTACAATATAATCACGGAAGTGACATCTTGTCACTTTTGCCATATTCTGTTGGTTAAAAGCAAGTCACTGGTTCCATGCACAGTCAAGGGGAGGAGGGTAAACACCAGCAGGCAGGGATTATGGGGCTATCTTGAAGTCAGCCGACCCCAGTCCCCTTTCATTTCCACTGGGTGGTCTCCTAGAATTTGTACTCATCTGAAAACCACGAGTCCTTGGCTCCACAGATTGTTGCCTGCCAGATCTTTCCATCTCAAACAATTAATAGAACCCAAGTCCTAGGCTTCATGTTTATTGCTATTAGGTTTCTCTGTGTTAGCATCAGTGAGTTGTTCCTACCCGATTAAATATTCTTTAAGTCTGGTTGGGCCATCAGAATATTACACATCTTTTCTATTGTGTCATCTGAGAATGTAAGACATTTTTCTATGATGTTCTTTAAGTCACTGATGAAAATGGTGAAGAAGTTGGTACCTAGTAACTAGTGCGTGGTGTGTGTGTGTGTGTCTGGAAGGGGGAGGAGAATGAAAAAATCCTTGCTCCTCATACCCAAAACTTCTTCTGGAGTCTGGTCAGTTGGCTGTGAATCATTTAACAGCATCTGAGCCCCACGGCTGCCCTTTCTGATCCTCCTGGGAGCAAGATCGTGCCGCTCTTAAGAGCACAGTCTTTCTAGTCAAACCAAGCTGGTTTTGAATTCCAGCACCACCCACTTGAGAACTGTTTTTCTAGATAGAGCGCACACAGGCAGGAGAAGAGTTAGGAAGTCCTGCTTTTCTGTGGCTCATCTTTGAACTCTATAGCACCTGTTCCAGAGTGCAGTGTGTGACAGCCAAGCCCAGTTCTGCCGAGCTTCTTCACAGGCTGCATTTAGGACTTCTCCCTGAGGAATCATAAAGAATCCTCCAGAACCCAAAGTAGTACAGTGGTGAAGCAATTAGAATTTTAAAGATGTATGTTGTATGTGTGGACTTTCAGAGTTTTGGTGTAAAAATCATCAGAGTTATCTGGTTGTTCTCCATTTCCTTGCATTCGTTGCTAAGTCAGTTTGAAATCAGCCAGCACTGCCCCAGAATGCCCACCTCATAAAACCAAAAAACCTAAAGTGGGAACCCAGCACGTTGCACATCACTGCTTTAGTACATACCCGTGTGAGCCAGTTTTATCTGCATTTGATAGGCCCGAGTTTCTCTGCGCCAGAGTCTCTGTGAGAGACTCCTCTGACCCTTTGACCCAGGAAAACTATTAGCAGCCCTTGTTCTGTTTAAACTGTGGGCATTCTTCAGGAAAAGCCTACGGACTCATTTTTAGCAGCCCTGGGACCTGACGGGGAAATGTGAGAATTCGTGCAACTGTTAGTAATTTGAAAAGGTAAGTAAATATTTCTGACAAGCGCTAGTTCTTGAGCTCTGAGCTTTAGAAGTTTAGAATCCGCTCTTCGTCTGTCTGTGGTAAAGTAGATGTTTCAGCAGAGAGACCCTCTTTTTCTGAGTGTCATCCTCTGCTCATCAGAGGCTGACACGGTGGGTGGGATCATTACCCGTCAGTGCGGAGGTAAGCCCAGAAGAGTAAGTCTGGGGTCCTTAAATCCTAGTTCATCAGGGTCAGGCAGTGTAAACCTCTACTGAGAAGGTGAGATCATCCCTTGTTTTTCTTAACAGATGCTAAAAGTCCAGGAAGTCACAGACACCCTTCTGGGAACTGTGTATGCATGAGTATAGGGAAGTGACACCATTTTGTAGCTTGTGTCTTGGCATTTGCTTTCTATTACCGTAAATATGCTAAAGAGTTCCAGATGTTTCTCTGGACTTTAATCCCTCTCCTGAGATCTGTATCTGTATTTCCAGCTGCTCTTTACACCCCACGCCCCCCATCTTGATCTGCAGGCTTTTCTCCCATTCAGTAGATCTAGGATTAAACTCATTGCCCTCAGCCCCCAAATTTGCTTTATCACCTACATTCGTGATTTTTAGCTAATAACTTCTTATTGCCTATAAAATGGCTCTTAAATGGTAAGAAATACATTTTGTTTTTTTAAAGATTTTATTTATTTGAGAGAGGGAGCACAAGCAGGGGGAGGGGCAGAGGGAGAAGCAGACTCCCTGCCGAGCAAGGAGCCCGATGCAAGACTCCATCCCAGGACCCTGAGATCATGACCTGAGCCGAAGGCAGACGCTTAACGACTGAGCCACCCAGGCGCCCCAAGAAATACATCATGACTCATAAAGCACTCATACACATATACTCACACAGATGTAATGTGAATATAAGTCTCATGAAACAATATGTATCTTCAACATGTATATTACCTTCTGATATTACCTGTTCTACTCATCTTTAGAAAAATCCTGATATGAACACTCTATGTGAAATTTACAATCCCCCAGGGGGTCATGTGACCTGTAGTCTGAGAAAACCTGAGAGAGATCAAGTGCAGTCCCCATTTATTCGTTCCCTGGCCCTAGCCTCCCCTTCCATAACCCAGCCAACAATCCAGTGACACTAAACTTCACGCTGTAACCCAGACACGGCATTCACTCATTCAGTCAACATGTACTGAGTGCATATTTTGTGTCAGGCTTATTTGGTGTAGGCACTGGGGATCTAAAGATATGAACACCACAGTCTCCACTCGGAGGTCTACGGTGCAGTGCAGAGACAGACCAGTAATCTAACAATTGTAAGGCCATGCGTCGGTCCTGTAGGAATCCTGTACAAAGCCCTCAGAGATTATGAGGATCACAGCGTGTAACTTGGACAAGAAAGTCTTTCGGGGAAGGGTGGCTCAGGAGCTGAAGCTAGAAAAAAAGTAGGAGTTAACCTGGCCAGTCGTGGGCAGGGCATTCCAGAAGAGGAAACCACTGTGAGAAGGTATGGGGGCATGAGCAGCAGGAGAATTTGGAGAACTGAAAGTATTTTGATATATCCCTTCCTTATAACCAGTGTTCTCTGCTGTCGCTACCCAGCCCCACCCCCATGCCCCTTTTCTGTATGTGGCCAGCTATTACTCAGTGTTCCCTCTGCCATGCAGCTGTTCTCCCCGGCCCCAGGGAATCTCAGGCACACCCCCACTTTGGGCTCTCAGCTCCTTCTCCCCATACTTCTGAGGAAGAACTTGTGTTGAAGGCAGCCCATCGCTGCCCCCCCATCTGCCTCAGAGTGGGAGCACCTCCAGGCATCTCATCCTTCCATCTTCTGTGATGAACACAATAAATGTTAGCCCAGTGAAGACATGGCCCAATAAAGGAACAGAGACGTACCAGCCATGGGCACAGGTGTCAGGTGAAGCTTCTTGAGTGACCTTGTAGAAGACGTTTTAACGTATCATAGCATGTCTGTCACTTTAAGACTGAAAGCCTCCTCAGATGTTACCAACCTGCCTATTTACAGACGTGGGACCACCTTCGAAAGGTGAAAGGTCGGTGGTGCTGTTTTCTTCTGCCCTGTTTTATTTGCAAAAGATTAGTTTTTACTTTTAGGGAATACCTCTTTTTCTAACCTATACATGTCCTGGTTGTGGAATGTCTTAGTCAATTAATAGAAATGAAAATCTGTCAGAGACAACGTACACCCAACTTTCTGCTGGGCACAAGTAGCCTGTCATCTCTAACCATGCATTTAACCCAGATTGCCTTCCCAAAAAGGCCTTCACAGGAAGAAAGGCTGATTTTTAATACTTCTTTTCCTTTGCCCACTTTCTACCCACATTGTATTTCTTGTGCAAATGGCCCAGGAGTTGTAGGCAGGACAATCTGAGGTGTGGAGTCTCATCAGTCGGCGTTACAATAACTCAGAACAGGACTTACGCATTTTCTATGCATTCTACTTACGCATTTCTTTGCATTTTGCTAACACAAACATTGTAGAGACGTGTATACCCTCAGGGTCACAGCCGTACCTTTACTAGGAGTGAGAGAACAAGGTTCAAGTTCCGGCTGGACTTTCTGTGGTTTATAAAACCTTCAGAGGGTCTGTGTCATATGTGATGGATTGACTGTGATCAAGTCGTGATTTTGAGCCGAAAGTTTCTCCCTTTAGTTGTTCAAGTCCTTCCCATCCTTCATGCAGATTTTAGTGGAAGCTCAAAGGGGAGCATTCCTCCAATGAGCTATGTGCGCTGCTCACGAGCCTGGTTGTCTCCCTGCCTTAAAATAATCATCGGAATTAGTGAAAAGAAGGGGGAAATGCCTTTTGCAGACACCGCAGTAACTCGTGTCAGTGTCTCCGTCTCCCTTCCTGTCTTACAACCCCCTTCCCCAGCCCTCTCCCTGTCTGCCCACCTCCCACCCAGCCCATCCATAGGGTTGCCTTCCTTGTGTAGATGTGCCTATTACTGTTACTGTTGATTGTGTTTGCAAAATTAATCGGTGACACTTGAAAAGAATTGTATTATCTGATCATCCCAGAACCCAGTGGGGAACCTCATCCATGTAGTTAATCCCGACTCACCAGAGTAGGAAGCCATGAGGGAGACACTCACTGCGTGTTTGCCCCTTGATATGAGGGCCCCTTCCCCCTAGTAAATAAATGCACAAATCATCAAAGCTCTGCATTTCCTTATTGGACAGCATTGCCTGCTAAAGCTCGGATAAAGTGAATTTGCTTAATTCCCTCCCGTGATATCTGCCATTTCTCCTCTTTTCCCAGCTTCTGGCTTTATCTCTTGCCCTTTCTCACCTGTTGCACTGTGCGTGTCGGTCCATCACAGTTTGAGTTACGCACGGCATGGGGCACCAGACTCTCCCATGTGGCCAGTGCCACCCTGACCTGAGCCTGTTTTCTAGGGGCACTTTGAATAATATCTAATACATAGTGCTTACTCCTGTCAGGTAGTGTTCTCACCACAAGGGAGAGGGGGGTGCTGTTATCACCCCCAGTTTACAAAGGAGGGAATTGAAAGCTCAGTTCAATGAGGAACCTCAGTGAGGTTATTTCTTGCCCATGGTCACATGACTAGTAAGTAGGAGAGCAAGGATTTGAACCCACGGAGTCTGTTTCCAGGG
The DNA here is from genome assembly GCF_054177405.1 of Leptonychotes weddellii. Taxonomy (NCBI): domain Eukaryota; kingdom Metazoa; phylum Chordata; class Mammalia; order Carnivora; family Phocidae; genus Leptonychotes; species Leptonychotes weddellii. The sequence goes on along the minus strand of NC_138380.1, from coordinate 65,841,801 downwards.
TCTGGGCTCTTAACCCTCCAGCTCCACTGTTCTCGACTGGTGAGTTACCATGACCACGGACTGTAACAGCAACCTCTGGTGGACCTGGGTGTTCACATGGGGCGAACCCAGTTCTATATGAGCTGCAGTTGCCCCTTAATTCCTTCAACCAGATCAAACATCGTGGTGGTAAAAAAAGAAATGGGGAAAGAAGGTGAAAATGTGGATGAAGAAAGGAAAGAGTGTAGAGGGAGGACAATATGGGGGGGGGGATGGGGAAATTCTAAGCCACATAAAGATGTTATCTGAAATGAGTGGTGTGGGTCATCGAGAATGAGCATCCCAAGCTGCTTGTCCTGCTTCTTTGAAACATCGTGATGCTGAGACAGAGGATGCGGGGGATGAAATGACAGAATGCATAGAACTGCTAAATGATGAGACATCTGATGCTGGAGTAGAGGACAAAAGCTCATGCAAGAATCATGAGGGACACATACATGCTTGATTCAGTTCCATGGAAATGACAGCTTATCGCTGGCATCCTAAGCCTACTTATTAAGTTTGGAGTTGACAAAATGCAGCAGATTTCACTGCCTGCATTCAGCTGCATGTGTTAAAACTCAGACATTCATCTTGGGTGGCTCTTTAGCTTTTAGTTTGGGGTTTGTTTTTGCTGAAATAAAATCCCTGGCACACGATCATGGAAAAAAAAATCCAGAGTTTCATCATATGCAGTGTACTGTTTTCTACACTGGAGAATTTTGAGTGCTTTGGAAATAATAAGTCTGTTTCCACAATTTCCTGCTCTCCACTAGGTTCTTGGAACACCAAATGAGGACACGTGGCCTGGAGTTCATTCTTTACCACATTTTAAGCCAGGTATGTTTCATTAATTACAAATAACTAAGTGCTTCCTATATACAGAGTGAATATATACATTTTCCCCCTCAGGCTTCTGTATTATACCTTGAAAAATTCTGGTTACTTGCTCTTGTATATTCTACCTATTAGCGGAGTTGTTCTTTGTTTTTACAATGTATTTGTCTGTAAAGATAGAATTAATGACATTCCTTATGAGAGGTTTTCACCATATGTATCTCATTTGAGTTGACTGGCTAATAACGTAACCTTAGTATCATCATCGGTTAGACTGGCATCCCTGTCTATAAAACAAAATTTAGATTAGGATACTATGGTCTATCTGTGTGACTTCTTTGAAACAATACTAGGAAAAGTATTACATTGTAAAAATGAAAACTTTACATTTTGATTTTTTTTAAAGCTAATGATATATATAGTCCATTAGTTTGAGTTTAAACATATAAAATGTCCTGCATGTCTGTCGTACAGCATGCCATCTTTTTTAATGTAAAATATTAAAACCTCTAAACTGGGAAATCTGAGAGAAAATGCAGACTTTTTAAAATAAGTTGTCACTTTTTCCTTCGCCAGTAGATGGCAATCAAGAAACTTTCAGTTTTAATAATTACACTTAGAAAAAGGATCTTAAATGTGGTAATTTAATTTTTATAGGAGAGATGAAAGGTTTGGAATTGGAAATTTAATAAAAATCAATGGAATGAATTATTGTAAAATCTCTCGTGGTTGATTTTTTTACACTCTGTTACAAAACATGGATTATAAAGTGTGGACCCACCATAAAATTACTGAAAGGGATTTTATGGAAGATCTAATAGCCCATTATTTTATGAGGGAAAAGAGCTATGAATAATTTCTGTTATGGGAGCCAAGTTTATTCTCTTGTTCCTCTTCCCCTCTTTTGGGGCACCATCAGGAATAAATTACCAATCCCAAAGAATGACTGAGTTGGGAAACTATTTTTATTCTCAGTATTTTTCTTCTGAGAGTGAGAATTCTTCTGTCCTCTTGGCTTGCCCCAAGGACTCTTTGTACTTTTACTGAAATTTTTAAGTAACTTCTATGTTCTGAAAGACTATAGAAACTTAACAAATTAAGATGGATTTTTTTTCTTCTTTTTTTAACCAAGCAAGAAGCGCCCTCTAATTGCTCCAGCTTTTCCTAATGGAGTCTGGGAACACAGCTCTTTGTAGATGTTCCAAATGTGGACTGTGAAAGGTTAGCTTCCCCATGTTAGTATCTAAAATCTTCAGTCCTAGGAAAATAAAATAGAGGAGACTACGAAAAGATTTTGAATAAATAAAGTTAGATGCAGAGAGGAGTAATTAAGACAGTCGTTTGGCCTCCCAAGGTTCTGCACCAGAAAAGATGGAGTCATATGTTTATTCTGGTGTGAACAGAATTAATCTCCATCAACAATATACAAAAGCATTTATTAAATGTGTTCTGCAAAGTCCTCTGATGTAGTGCAAGTCAAGCTAATAGATGGGGAACTTCATGAGATCAGGGACTGTGCATAGTTCATATTTTGGTGTTCAATAAATATTTGTTGCTCTGAACTAAAACAGATATTATTTATGTGACTTTTCCGGGATAAACATATATAAATTAGGCCATATATGTGTAAGTTATTTACTATTATGTATAAGTACCATTACAGACACTTAATACATAGAAGGTAACAGGGGACCAGAAGAATGATGTGTTTAGATGGTGAACAGCGTGGGTGCTGACAAACAAGAAAGATATTCCAGACGAAGCTTGGGGCTTGTAGGTAAGAGTAGACATGATAAATGTTTTTTGAGTTAGCTTGAGAGGTGCCAAGGGGAGACAAGGTAACAGACTGAGGCAAAGGAAGCAAATCTGAGTCCTTTCATGCAGCACTTAATCAGATCATCAGGGGAGTCCTCACCTCGGACCTCCTGAACCTCATCCTCCAGGGGGAGAAGATATTCATTCCCAAATGAGAAAAACAGCAGTGCTAGGGTCTGCCTGTCCCACTCCCACTCTGCACCTCCTTATTCTACCCCCAAAGGGTGCCTTAGAAAGTCTGAGGGAAAGTAAGAGAATCTGAACCTTAAGGACGTACTTTGTTTTGTTTTGTTTGATAGAGTTCATTTTTTAGAGCAGTTTTAGCCTCATAGCAAAGTTGAGCAGAAGGCACAGAGATTTCTCCTATACCCCTGCCCCAACACATGCACAGCCTCCCCATTATCAACATCTCCCACTACAGTGATACATGTTACAGTTTCATGAACCTAAACTGATGCCGCATTATCATCCATAGCTCATAGTATACGTTAGGGTTCGCTCTTGGTGTTGTATGTTCTGTGGGTTTGGACAAGTGTGTAATGGCATGCACCATCATAGTGTCCTACAGAGTAGTTTCACTGCCCTAAAAGATCTCCTGTGCTCTGCCTGTCATTCTTCTCTCCCCCACCCAACCCCTGGCAACCACTTTTTTTTTTTTATTGTCTCCATGGTTTTGCCGTTTCCAGAATGTCATAAAGTTGGAACCTACAGGGTGTTGCCTTTTCAGATTGACTTCTTTCACTTAGTAATATGGACTTAAGTTGCCTTCATGTTTCCTCATGGCTTGATAGCTGCTTTCTTCTTAATGCTAAATATTTCATTATTACGGTATATTACAGTTTATCCATTCACCTCCTGAGGGACATCTTGATTGTTTTAAGTTTTGGCAGCTATGAATAAAGTTGCCATAAACACTTGTGGGCAGGTTTTTGTGTGGACCTCAGCTTCCAACTCCTTTGGGCAAGTACCAAGGAGTATGATTGCTAGATCATACGTACTTTGCTTCATTTTTTAATAGCTAATAAATTTAAGCAATTCAAGATATCAAACAATATGAAAAAGGAGCATGGTGCAAAACCTCCCCAACCCTGTCTGCCATCTTCCCACTTCCTCAGAACCACTGCCCCCCCACCCCCCATTTTATTAGTTTCTTATGTTTCTTTCCTTTATGTAATTGTGGGAAATTATGAATATATATACTTTATATTTCCAGTATTAAACACAATTCTGGATCTTGCTTGTCTCATTAATGCATCCTGTGGGTCTTCTCATATCACTCTGTAGAGGAGGCCAGTGGGGCTTATAGCTGCATTGTCTTCCATTGTATGGATTTAAGCTATTCCCTACTTTTGGGCATTTGGGTTGTTTCCAGACTTTTGCTATTATAAATATCATAACCCTGTACACATATATACATGTCACATGTATGCAGGTATATGTGATGGATAGATTACCAGAAGTAGGATTAAAGAATCAACAAATATATACAATTATAACTTTGAACACTCTGTCAGATTGTCCAAAGGGACGGTGCCCATTGGCTGTGTTACCAGCAAACACATGAGAATGTTGCTTCTCCACTCCACAGGCTACAGCCAAACTTTCAGACTTTGCCAATCTGTTAGGTGACAAAAGGAATCTCAACACAATTTTTAATTTCATGCTCCTTTTTATGATGAGGTTGAGCATCTTTTTGTGTTTCAAGATCACTTTCATTTCCTTTTCTGGGAATAGTTAATATCTTTTGCCAGTTTACAGTTGAGTTATGTGTCATTTTCTTATCAATTTCTACAGTTCTTTATACGTTGAAGAAAGCAATTTTGAAAATAATCCTCACTCTCATATCTTACTTTTGTTGCTTAACTGAATAAATTTTGCCCTAAGAAAAAAAAAGCTATGGTGCTTGAGAACAATACAGTTTATATTTTTTAAAAGATCAGTTGTTATTAGAGATCTATGTATAAATCTACATATATGTACCTTTGAAGGGAAAACTGTTTCAAATGGATTATCTTATAGCTATGATCTAGGTAATGAATAAAGCTACAAAGCTAAGTCTCTTGGTTTTAACATACTGTAATCTAATTACCTACAAGGTCTTTTTAGTTGCTTTTTTTAATTAACTTATCCTTATAGTTAATTTCTATAGAATAAGTCCAGTGTATTTATTAATTCAACAATATTTATTGAGCACCATTTGTGTGGATAGGAAGTGGGGATGTTGCTGTGAACAAAACACACAAGATCCCTGATAGGTAGGAGAGACCTATAATACATAAAATATATAGTATATTAGGTGGTGATGAGTACTCTGGAGGAAAACAGAGCAAGAAATGTGATCAGGAAATGCCAGGGAAGGGGGCACTTCACAGTTTTAAATTGTAAATGTAATCAAGGAAGATCTCACTGAAAAGATGACATTTGATTCAAGGACATGAGAGAGAGAGAGAGAGTGAGCCGTGAAGTTATTTGCAGAATTTCCAGAGAGAACCGCAAATACAAAGGCCCTACAGTGGGAAGAGGAGGGTTTAAAATCAGGTCAGAGGTGACAGGCACTGTGCCAGCAGGAGTCCTTCATCTTTTACTCTGAACCAGACAGAAAGTACTGGAAGATTTTGAACAAGGTGGCACACGATCTGGGTTGCATTTTACTAAGATTACTCTGTCTCTTGTGCTGAGAATGGGGGGCCCAGGCCCAGGCAGGGAGACCCGCTCAGAGACTGGGACAGGAGTCCAGGAGAGAGATGATGAAATGAGTCATGAATAAAATGACTTTACCTTCTCAACTTCTCTGTTTTAACAGAGAACTTAACCTGGCTTTCCCTTGGAAAGTAGAGCAAAACTAGAGAAACATTTTTAAAACGATTGCCAAAAAATTAAAAGAACAACTAGATAACAACTGGGTCTTAGTCTTTACTATTTAGTCTGTATCCTCTTTTGCTCTTATATTTATGCTGACACCAGATTTCTTAACCTCATTCCTTAACCTTCTGTGGGAATTCGCTTACTCCCATAACAACCAGGCAGCTGAGACAGGCCGCCGCCGCGTAAAATAAATATATGTAACACACATATACACATACATGTGTGTGTGTTACATGGAATAAGGAGTCTAACTGTGGGAGGTGCTGCTTTTGCATCATTTTCTTCTGTTTGAATTTCTCTTTGAGGTAATGGGAAGTGGGTCTGGTTTTTTGAACCTGATTGCTTTCCCGTTTCTCTTCCTTCACCCTTGGGGTTTTGTGGTATATGGCCTCCCCCGACCCCGGTTTCTCTTTCTTACACTTCCTCCTGCCTCTCCCCCCACCCCTCTCTTATATCAGAGCATCTCCGTTTATCACCATGCTCAGGACGCTTGCTGTGGGCCAGCCTCAGAGGTGAGAGGTTATTCTTAGCGCTTCAGTAATTCTGTCACCTCTGATCAGATTCATCACAGGACAAGCCCTGTTCCCTAACAAAAAGTAAAAGTCCACTGTAAAATTAAGACAATTTTCCTTTCACTTGTTTCATAGTTACTCAGTAACGGGACACTTCTGCGTAATGCTCGGTGCCTCAGTTTCCCTCTGAGATAGTAAAACCCTTGCATGTGAATCCCAGCATCACTTTGTCCTGCCTGCTTCGCCCACAGCTACTTTACATCGACAGAGGCAACACGGCTTCTGTGTCCCCGGTGAAGTGATACTTGAAATTCTTTGTTATATAAGACAGACTTAGCATTAATATTTTCTAAAAAACACATCTTGCATACACATTTGATATGTTGTTTGGGCTTTGCAGAATTGTGGTCATTCCTAAATCAGGATAGAACATAGGTAGACATTGGAGGCTCTCCAGGCTGGTAGAATCGGGGCAGGTGACTGAGGATGCCGAGAAGACTGAAATTTCCTCCCGTCGAGGAAAACCCTTGGGGCTGGGAGCGGAAACACTGTTTTGGTTGTGCTGTAACTAAGCAAATTGAACATTAAAGCAGGAAGAAGCTTCAGGGGGTACCCAGTCCTGCTCTCTCCTTTGTCAGGTTAGGAACCCGAGGGCAGAGATGTTAAGGGGTTTCTCCAAAGTTAGTGTCAGAGGTGGGTTTCCATTCAGTGCTCTTTTTTTCCAGCATACATCATGAAAGATCATGCTATTGGACCTGAGCATGATTACTGTATCGCGATTTCTCACTGACCTTTTTCCAGTGAGCATTTTATTGACTGTTAGTCTATAAAGAAAATAACAGAAAACTAGAGAGGATCTGATCTCTGTATCTAGTGAACTACATAGAACCACAAATATCACTTTGTATTAAGTAGTTTGGCCTCAGGGTGCCTAGGTGGCTCAGTTGGTTAAGCATCAGACTCTTGATTTCCGCTCAGGTGGTGATCTCAGGGTCTTGATCTTAGGGTCGTGAGATCATGTCCCACGTCGGGCTTCATGCTGGGTATGGAGCCTGCTTAAGATTCTCTCTCTGCCTCTGCCCCTCCCCACTCTATACTCTCTCCCTCTCATAAATAAATAAACAAATAAATGTAGTTTGTCCTCAAGATAACATGTAGACTCCATGTATGATACTTTTATTCACCTCTTAAGTACTTCCAACAAAAAGGGGGCATTCAACAGCATTCCTTTAATGGTAGATTATCATTCAGGAGTTTAAAAAAGAAAGGCACTTTCAGGAAGAAAAAGATGTTGCTAGACCAGAAGCAATTAAAAGTAATAAAATTTAGACTAAAATAAATCTGGGTTCCCAAATCAAGCAAGAGAACAGAGCATTTCTAAAGTGATTATAGTATTCCTAAGAGAAAGTTATCTAATACAAGAGGCTGTTTGATTAAGGAAGATTTGATGAAAATAGAATGTTTTTCAATGAACGAAGTGAAATAAAAGTTTTCCATTGGAGGCAAATTGTAGAATGGTAGTATTTTAAACATTTTATGCCCAAAACTAAGCCCACAGACACATTGACCTTGAAGACAGCATTTAAATATGGACTTAGTTCCAAACAGAGAAAGACAAATACCATATGATTTCACCTAAATGTGGAGCCTGACCAGACAGGCAGTAGGCAGGGGACGGGTTAAATGGGTGATGGGTGTCGTATGGAAGTGATAGATCACTAAATTCTACACCCAAAACTAATATTACACTGTATGTTAACTAACTGGAATTTAAGTAAACACTTGAAAAAATAAATGAATAAATAAAAAGCAGAAGCAGACCCATAAATACAGAGAGCAGACTGATGGTTGCCAGAGGGATGGTGCGGGGAGGTGGGCAAAATGGGAGAAGGGGAGAGGGAGATACAGGCTTCTAGTTATGGAATGAGTAAGTCAGGGGGATCAAAGGTACAATAGGGACTATAGTCAATTGTAGTAGAATTGTTTGGGGACAGATGGTCGCCACGCTTGTGGTGAGCATACCATGAATGTATAGAGATGTTGAATTTTGTTGTCCACCTGAAACTAAGATAACATTGTGCATCAACTATATTTAAATAATTTTTTTTTGTTTTGTTTTTTTTAAAGATTTTATTTATTTGACAGAGAGAGACACACCGAGAGAGGGAACACAAGCAGGGGGAGTGAGAGAGGGAGAAACAGACTCCCAGCTGAGCAGGGAGCCTGAGTCGGTGCTCGATCCCAGGACCCTGGGATCATGACCTGAGCCGAAGGCAGACACTTAATGACTGAGCCACCCAGGCACCCCTAATTATACTTTAATAATTTTTTTAAAGAAAGGAAAAAAGAGTATGTGCAGAACACCAGAATAATAAAAAAGAAATTTAAGTTTAAAATTATAAAATAAAATATAGATAGATAAATATGGACTTACTTGTACTAAGGTTTTGTAATGAGGTGAAGAACTTCTCCTCAAGTCCTGCCTATTCCACAGGTCTGCCTGAGGCCCAGAACCTAGATCCAGACTTAATTCCGGAAGGAAGGTGTAAATTATTTCAGAAATAGGATGCTATGGTGATAACACCTTACATTTTATGTTATATTTTATTATTTACAGAGCACTTTAACATATCACCTCAATTGGTATTTAGAGTAACCCTGAGTTGTTATAACTTTGTCACTCTAAAACTGTTGTCCCATTTTACAGACAAGAAAGGCGCTCTCTCAAGGATGTAGCAGAGCCAAAACTCAATCCCAGGTCTCACAGTCCCTAGCCTGGTATTCTCACCCATGCCTGTGCCTGCCTTCAGATGGGTTTCCCTAACTGCAAACATAGGGGCATGAGGGAGAATTGTCAGGCTCTCCTCAGCTCTGCCTTGCAGCATCTTGGAAAAGATCTATACCTTCTTGCAGATACTAGTACCCCCTCCACCCCTTTAACCCCGTGCTTCCAATAAATTGTGAGCTCCAAAATGCCCCCTGTAGATGTTTACCTTCAGATGTGTGGTCCTTAGTACATATTGTGGGAATTACCCAGTTTCATGATTTGCAGCCCTAAGGAAGGTTGGACCCTTAGCCTTGCTTCACACTCTTGGCTTTTCCCCTGGTCATTAAGAAGGTGGTAGAAAAGCTGTGGAAGCAGCAGAAATTGTGTGGGATATTCAGTGCAGGAAGGCTGAAAGGAGGACATCTTCATGCCAAGATGGTGCCTTGTAGAGACCACACCTTCAGTCAGGGGACCCTTGTGGATGTGCAGAGAGCTCTTCCTTGCTCTTCCAGAAGAATCTTACGTCTCCACCCAGCTCAAAAAGTCCTGTGGAATTTAAATGAGATCATCTATTTTTTACATTCTCTTTATTGCTTTGTAATCACTTATATTCTACCTATTTTTAAGAAGATTTTGAGCTAGCTGTATAATTGATATAAAAGTGCTTTTAAACTGCTAAGGGCATGTAACTACAAAATAATATTTTGGACCATTTATAGTGTCCTCTGCCTGGTATTTCCTTTCCCACTCGCCCTTTATGCTTTATCTCAAGAATTGTTTTTTATGTCTTTTTTTTTTTTAATTGTTAGCAACTGTAATGATCATGGGTTGCATCTGGATATACAAGGGTGTAACTATGTGACGATTATAAAAATGGACTTTAAAAATTATTTTGCAAATATCTCACTCTTATCTCAGATTTTATTGCTAAAAACTGTGGGTCTGCCTGACCCAAGGCTTGGGACATTTAGACTCTTTCCACCCACCATCAACCACTACCTTCTCCGACTCTGTGGTTCCTCCTCCCATCAATAAATGCCATTCTGGTCAGATAGTGAAAAAGCCAGTTAATCAGTACATTTATGAATGAGGTGAACTTTACAGAGCAGAGGAAGCTTTAGCAAAGGTTAAATGTAAGAGGAAGGGCACAGTGCCTTCACTTTCGCACTCTCTGATTGAGGCGGTCATGCTGGGAGCTGTGAGCAGGAGAGAGCATGCCAACATGGAGAGGCCACATTCAGTCCGCAGTAACGTGATTCACATACTCTCATGGCTCGGATTCTCACTGAGGGCTCCACTAGGTACCAGGCAGCATTGTAGGTGCTGAAGACACAGTCGTGAGTAAAGCAGACAAACCTCTTTCCACGTGGAGCTTATGTGCTCAAGGAGAGACAGGAGACAGATTACAGGGCGGTGTGGCTGAAATAGTGTGACCACAAAGAGCCGCAGATGATTCAGAGGGGTGGGTTCTGGAAGGCCAAGGTGAGCAGTTAGGATTTTATTTGAAATTCGAGAAGAATCATTGAGCAGGGAAGGTTTTTGATCAAGGAAGGAAATTGATGTTTTATGTTTTCAGAAGGACCCGCTGGCTACAAAAAGTCATGGACCAATGGCAGAGATGGAAAGAGGCTTTCACCTCAAGTGTGAAGTCTTCTTGACTGGGAGTTTCTGTCTACAGCTCTGCGTTGAAAAGGGTCTATAATGGCAAGTCTGGACTTGGGGGAAATTATTGTCACACCAGTTAGCAGAGATGCCATAGACTTGGGGGACAGAGCTGACCAAGGATTTGATATGAAATAAGTCATAGAAGTGGCCAGTGCTATAAAATAAAATAAAAATAGGGGCGCCTGGGTGGCTTAGTTAGTTAAGCATCCGACTCTTAATTTCGGCTGGATCGTGAGATCGAGCCCCTCGTCCAGCTCCACGCTCAGCGCAGAGCTTGAGATTCTGTCTCCCTTTGCCCCTCCTGCACTGTGTGCACTCTAAATAAATTAATAAAATCTTAAAAAAAAAAAAAAACAGCCAAAAAGTTTGATAATCACTCAACACCGTAAAATAATAATTCTGTTCCTCCCCAGTAGGCAGACCTGTGGGAGGGAATATCTTTATGAATTGCAGAAACCCATTGCATTGCAAAGTGGGGACTCTGTACTGATTTTCTCTGTATCTGCTTGAAGAATTTCCCATGTACTTTCACTAGAGGGCATCAGTAATGACGGAGACTAGCAGAGTGTCTAGAAAATGCCAGAGAAAATGTAGTAAGATTACAATTTTAAGGAAAAATGAAGTTCTTCTGACTGCAAACTTAATCAAAACAGAACAAAATCCTAAGTAGGCTGGTTTCATTACTCTTCACTCTTGGAATTTTGTAAAAATTCAGTTGGGGCATTATCTACACCTCATTTCGCCAAGGTTGATATGGCATGCCAGTCACCAAATAAAAATTTCCCCGTCTCTTCAATAATCCTACTGCCCCCACCCCCCCAGAAAAGAACTAAAGTACTTGTATACTGTCCAGTGCATGTGATTTGGTTAAAATCATGTCTAAGAAAAGAATCAGAAATTCAGCCTAAGAGTGAGAACAGAATCAAACAAAGACATGGATAACTTTCAAGGTACTGAAAGAATCATCAACTCTTTAAAAATGGCATGCTTGAGTTGTTATATACCATTCACAGTACCATAAACCAGCCATACAGTTGTTATTGCTTTCTTTCACTTATAACATGATGTTTTCTATATCCTGCACACAGTGCCAGCAAATGTATAACTAGAAATCTGTGCATTGCAAAAGGTTCTCCATGTCTCCTGACCCTGAACTTTCAAACATATTTCCAAAAACTTTAAAAATCAAGATCTTAGGAAGGGGGATAGGGAATTGGAAGTTTAGATCTAAAACAAGACAAGTTGATTCCTGCGTTCAAGTTGGGTCTTGACCCCAGTACCTTGAGTAGTTAACTGTGTCCCCAGGGAAGGAGTGGGACCCCCACAGGCTTAAGCTTTGCACAATTAACCATCCTGAGCAGTAATTCCACACCACTGTGAGAGATTCATGACTAAGTGATTGAACCAAGGATAGGATGAAGGTGGGATTTTCTCTTCTCTGTCCCTGGGACTTTATAGGCACCCAGAGAATAGTGCTTATAATCTGAGAATTTGTGTACAATTTTCAGCATTTGAAAATTCTTAGAAACACAGAATAATGACTGAAAATTGAAGTGCTAGTTGGTTGGTGATGCTGTTTGCGTTGTATAGTTTTTGACTGTTTGCCAGATGCTTTCATGTAAATTACCTCAGGAGGTCCTCCTAAGAGGGCAGGTAGGCAGGAAGATGGATGTAGCTGAAGATCCGTGAGGAACTCCCTACAAGGTAGCACTGGGCCAGAACCACATGGAGCAGTCAGTTCCTCCGTGACAGGGCTTGAAACAAACCACCCCAAAGTCAGGCCAAACCCAGACAAGTATCTGTTAATTGCTCGAGCCTGTGTGGTGAGCTGGGTTGCAGCTGATCTTGTCTGGGTTCTGCAGGGTTCACCTTCAAGGTGATATAGGACAACTGAGGCACCCAAAGGTTTTGTTTTGTTTTTTTTAATTATGTCCAAGGTTACTAGAACTAGGAAGACGTGGTCTGGCATTTCTTATGAACACAAGACAGATTGTTCTCCTAGACCAAAGGTTAAGGCACTGACAGCCTGTGGAAAGGGTCCTGGTCTTACCACACATCTCGCATCCTCCTTGGAACGGCAGCTACGAAATAATGCTCTTCCTGTGACAAGAGACAGGAAGAGCACAATGCCACAGACGCATTTCAGACCCGCACTGTGTCAGTACCACTGACATCCATCGTTGACGCCAAATATCATATCCATGGGGCAGAGAAGGGAGGGTGGGGAGAGAGGTGAGAAGAAATATTTGCTGAATAATAATCTAAATCTCCCATGTTAGAGTTTATGACTTCTAGGCTTATCAGCTACTGCTGGCTAAAATAAGTGAATCTCACAGCCTTGATTTGTTTAAAATCATGTTGATTTAAAACACTTCTTTGGGCCATTATCATAGGGATCATGCAAGACAAATACACATGACTATGGAATAATAACTCCTTTGCTAGTATGAGGTGAAAGGAAAAATCTTGGTTTATTTTTGATGCAAGGAATATTTTACTCCCAAATGTTCAAGTAAGACATGATAAACTGACTACTATCAATTGGCTCAGTTTTAAGATCTGATGAAAGTTCCTTCACTTACGCTTGTCCTTGATACCGCACTGTCAGAACATCTTTGGAGCTAACAGACAATAATGTTGGCAGTGGAGATTATTAAGAAAGGACATAACTGTGTAGCTACACGGATGCTTTCACCCCCACAGCCAGCTTTGTAAATCCCACTAATAATCTCTTGATTATTCAAAAGGACAATTGCTATTCTCTCAAGGCTAATCCTTGCTCTCCACGAGTACATTAAAATCACCGACTTACATATGAGGAGTTAGAAGAGTATGGAAGTGTCTGTGATTTTTTTGTCATTTCTTTATTGCGTCAAGAGGGGCACTTTAGCTTGAGTATTTACTCTCCCTAGAGTGATACTGCTTTCAATGTACAGTATGTCTGCCTCATAGATGTATAACTTTACCATTACAAGATGGTCCGTTTTTCCAGCATATCAGTGATATGTGATAGTAGTAGTAGTAATAGCTAGCAGGTATTGAACGTTTACTGTGCATCAGACACTCTTATCAGCTCTTGAGGTGCCTTTCCTTATTGAACACTCACGGTAACTCTATGAGGTAGGTACTGCTATTATTCCCATCTGTGATATAGGACAACTGAGGCACCCAAAGATTTTTTTTTTTTTAATTATGTCCAAGGTGGGGCGCCTGGGTGGCTCAGTCGGTTGGGCGACTGCCTTCGGCTCAGGTCATGATCCTGGAGTCCTGGGATCGAGTCCCGCATCGGGCTCCCTGCTCAGCAGGGGGTCTGCTTCTCCCTCTGCCCTCTTCCCTCTCCCCTCTCGTGCTCTCTGTCTCTCATTCTCTCTCTCTCAAAAAAAAAAAAAAAAAAAAGTCTTTAAAATTATGTCCAAGGTTACTAGAACTGGGAAGACATGGTCTGGCATTTCCTATGAACACAAGACAGATTGTTCTCCTAGACAAAAGGTTAAGGCACTGACAGCCTGTGGAAAGTGCATTGGGAGTGGGGAGAGTGTGGCTTGTGTGCATGTTTTTTTAAGACTATTTTTTAGAGCACTTTTAGCTCTAAAAGCAAAACTGAGCAGAAGGTATAGAGATTGCACATACACACCCTGTGTGTGCACACAGTCCTAGCCTCCCTGGTATCAACATGCCCCACGAGAGTGGGACATCTTTCATAATTGCTAAACCTACATTGACACATCATTATAACCCAGAGTTCATAGTTTACATTAGAGTTTAGTCCTGGTAAACATGGTACCTTCTTGGATGTGGACAAATGTATAATGACATGTATTCACTATTACAGTATCATACAGAATAATTTCACAGCCCTGAGAAATCCTGTGTGCTCTGCCCACTCCTCCCTTCCTCCTCCCTAACCCTGGCATCCACCGATCTTTTTACTGTCTCTGTGGTTTTGCCTTTTCCAGAATGTCATCTCGTTGGAAGCGTGCATGTTTTATATTGCTGGTTAAAGGAGCTTTGTGATCTGTTGTGTTGCTGCTGGCTTTGTGCATTGTTGAGGTCAAACTTCAAGTCTCTTCCAACGGAGCCACAGAGGGGTCTCCTGGTGTAGTGGCGAAGAGCATGGACTCCACCTCCAGACTGGCTGGGTTCAAATCCCAGCTCTACCACATGTGAGCTGTGTGACATGGACAAGGTGCCCAGTGTCTCACGATCTTCGTTTCTCTATGTGTAAGATGGAGATGACTGTAGCCCGTCCCCCATAGTGTTGTCATGAGGACTAAAGTGAGTGCATATTTGCAAACTAATATACAGAAAATGTTTGCTAAATATCAATTAGGAGGCTTGGGTATCCCAGCTCTTTGGTAAGGAACAGTAGACTGGGAGCAGAGTTCTTGTTCAGCCTGTCTCACTAGCCTGCATCGTGGCCTCAGATGACTCAACCTTTCGAACCTCAGTTTACTCCTGTAAAATGAAGTGGTTAGACTCCCTGATTGCTCACAGTGCCTGTGAAGGTACTGAGCGCCCCCTTCCTGATCTCTTTCTCCCTTAGGGGGATCTAGATGGAGGGATGGGTGGGGACACATGGAAAGTGAGACACAAAAATCTTTCTTCTCCTTTCTTTTCTGGGTACTGTAAAGATATGTTATGGTTTGTGAACAGTACACTTTAGACTTGCAAGAATACCTGTGATTAAACTTTCCTAGAGAAAAACATCTCATGGGAAAGAGGAGCGTTCCATGACTTTTAGGTTGGATAGTTTGAAGACCTCGTTAGGGACTGTGCACTCACGAAGCCACAGTTGTATGCATGTCCGAAAAGCCAAGCCATCAGAAGTAAAAATATTTAATGAAATAGTAGAACGTTTGTTTCTAGAAGTTGCTCCGAGATTACTCATTTTAAAATGCCCACTGCTGGGAATTAAAAGATGATTTGCTGCATCCAGGGTAGATCAGGGTGCTTCAGTCTCCTGCTTGCATGTCTGAAGGTGGCCGCTGAGCATTTTGAGGTAGCCATCTGAGTGACAGCGTCAGGGCAGTGCAGTTCTGTTCAGCATTAATGTGTCATGTCAGAGCCTCTCGCTGATAACATTCAAGCTGTGCCAAATCACAGTCATTATGTATTTTGGGGCTATCAAGTGTCTTAAAGCTGTGAATTGCAGTTGTGCGAACATACGTATTATTTCTAAAATGCCTGTTTAGGTCGCTCTGCTTTTTTTGGAGTTGAGATATCTAACATCCCCATATTTTGGAACAAGTTTGACCCTCTCCATCTGGGGTAAACTCTCCTCTTCTGTACAGGAATTCTGCTTTACTTCTGTTGTAAAAATTATAGATGGTTTAAATCCAGCTTTTCTGTCTCGATCAGACTATCAACTGAAATGTTTACCACTGGCTTGGCTTTCCTAATAGAAGAAAGTGAAGTTTGCATGAAAATTCATGCGCATACTTGTCAATATAGTTTTCTTCTATTGAAGACCCGTTAGTATTGGTCCCATGATTTATTGTAGGCTGCTTATGACCATGTATGTTTTGTGCACTGCTGTAGATCCACAGTGCCTAGAACAGGGCCTGGCAAACAGTAGGCACCCGATAAATACTTGTAGAATAAATGAGAATGAATGAATACTCATGCCTCCTATCCTAAAGGATTTAAGGATATTTTACGTTACATGAACAAGTAATAAAAGTGATTGTTTGAAATCTCACCAGCATAATTCATAAGTGTGTTCGTTGTTCACCTTCTAAAGGACCAGCGCCTTTTGAACAAGTAATAAAAGTGATTGTTTGAAATCTCACCAGCATAATTCATAAGTGTGTTCGTTGTTCACCTTCTAAAGGACCAGTGCCTTTTGGCTTTCCTGAAACAATCCTGAGAAAGGCCTCAGGTTCACCACCTCTGCCAGGTGATAGGATGGCCACGGCTCTTTGCTGAAATTATTACTACTTTCTTACAAGCTCAGTAAGAAAGAGTAAATGGATTTGTTAAAATATAAAATAATCCTAAAATTTTTAAATTGTGAATATTTGAATATATTGTTGAGAGGAGTTAATTATCAAGCACATCTAACATTTCCTGTGGCATCTTGAACATGCTCATTTTTATATTGACTTATGAAATACTTGTTCCATGATATTATTTACGTTGGATGATATTAAACCTGTTTACAAAAGATACACTAAAGTCTTAGACTTTGTAAGATCTCACCTCTATTGCCACCCCTCCCAAAAAAAGAAAGAAAAGCGTTAGCTTACAAATCCTGATGTCACCTCTCAAGTTCTTTGAACATACTTGGGGTTTTTAATTGGTTGATTGATGTAACTGTTTACTCATATGTTTTCCTGTTATTGAATTTAGAAACACAGCAGTGTCCCAGAAGATACAAGCCAAAAAAAATTGGCGAGAAGGAAATGAGGGGGATAAAAATTGAAATTACTTTCCTGGTGTACAGAGTTCCTACCTATAAGCAAATGAGTACGTTCCAGTTTAGGTTTTCTCTTGATGTGGGTTAAAGTCTGCTTTCCTAACGCCTCAAGCCATTGCAGTTGAGCTCTTTTAATCTGGGAAACTGGAATGCATACCATTGTTCTCCACTTGTTTTCCCGTGGAATTTCAACGACCCGCAGCACAGAAGCATGGCGGTCTGAGGGAAAACCTTTCCAGTTCTCTGTCTCCGCTCCGCACTGCCCCCCCCCCAGCACGTGGCATAGCAAGTGATTTCTTCCGTGAGAGCCGTCCTCCCTGGCCTCCCTCTGCGTGTGATCATCCTCTGCTATGTCCCTGCCATAAGAGAAGGTGAAAACCAGCCTGCAGGTTTAAATTAATTGCACTCCTCAGTTATGCGCGGAGTTTAGCCAGTGCATTACATCACAACATTCTAAACTTCCAGTTTAAACATAATTGGGAAGAGCTGACATTAAAGTAGTCACTGACAGAGTAAACTTAAGCAGAACAGTCTAAAACACTCATATGCAAATAACTTGAATAATCTGATAAAATTATTCATAGGCCCTTAAATATTTTATTAAAGATACCTGTTACTGGTTCTGAGCCCTGGATTCCAGCACCTTTTTGTTTTTCAAACTTATATGCCTAATTACATTGTGTTTGTTCTAATGGAACATCACTTTTATTCGTAATGGAAATCGTTTTTTAAAATATAATTTTTTCATGGAGTCATAAATATGATGCATGTTCCTGGCCCCCCCCCCCCAAAAAAAAAAGGTAGAGCCTCCTCCATTTGAAATTGTGTACTTTGGCAGTTAAGATCTGGAAGATGCTGGATACAAGAGAGCAGCACCTGTGTTTTACTGGGGCTAGCGGCAGATATTTGAGTTTATCCTGTCTTCATTTGGAAAAGAAAGAGATGCACTTAGTGGCTCTGCCTCTGGGCTCCTGAGGAAAGGTGTCCGAATCCACACTGCAGTACCCTTCACTCTGTATTTGTAATTCTGTATTTACATTTCTGTGCCACTGAACTATAATCGGGACTTTTACCTGTTTCTACGTGTCCAGTGCAGCTCCTGGCATCCCGGCAGGTGCCCAGGTAACATTTGCTAAAAGAATTCAGAGTTTACATGGATAGGGATGGAAGGTAAACATAGGAAGACCTCATTCTTCATTCTTCCTTATTTTTTCTACTTACATATGGCGCGTTTCAATTTGGGCTCTTTTATGCACAGCTAAATCTGACATACTGTGTTTCTAGAAAAAAAAATTCTATTAGCATATCCTGTCAAACTCTAAATAGAGGCAATTCTTAGAACTAATATTTATGTGCAGTCATTAATTGCCAAGAATAATAATTTACTTGTAAATGCAAGATTGTATTAATTTTATCTGTAATGGAATTCTTGTTCCTCCTGAAATCATAACAAATTATTAAAATTGCTTTGTGGGGAGTACAAAGTTAAAGAGATCAAATTTGTTTTACAAGAACATTTGATGTAATTAATTTTTAAAATGTCTCTTGCTTTTTTAATACCAGACTTAAGATAATAATAATTTTTTAAAGACCTTTATAAAAAGAACTGTTCTTCCCATTTCTCCCCCCTTTGTCAGCTAATCCTCAAACCTAGAATATGCCTTTAAATTTGTGCTCTATGCCTGAATTACATTGTGACTTTATAATGCAGTCTAGTAGAGACTAAACTCAGACATCAGATGTTCTTTTGAGACTTTTAATTCCTAATTGTTGATGAGCACTTTCACCTGTAGGTTTAGAACAGTGGCTGTTTGGAACCGGGCCTGATCTTTGGCAGACCACGTCATTAGAGCATAATGACTAGTTTCTGCACTGATTGGTCAGAGCCCATACCCGGCAGGTTCTTAAATATTTTAACAATTATCCCAGCTTGAGTGATGACTCTGAAACTCCATGAAAATCTTCAGTACTTTCTGAATCATCCTGGAAAGATTCATGTATTCTTGGGGGTAACAGTTGAGTTGAATATGAAATTCTCAATCTTTGGAACTTGGAAATTAGAGATCAGTAAATCCTCTGTTTGTCATCTTAATGCCTACCTTTCTGTCATACCCTATATCCAATCCATCAATAAATCTATTGCTCTGCCTTTTAGCAAGCTGCAGACTGACTGACCCCTTTTCACTACAGACACTGTTTCTAGAGCCCAAAGTATATCATCTCCCTCCCGTACAGTTGTAAAAAACTTTTCTTGGTCTCCCTGCTTCCGTCCTTGTTTCCGAGAGTGTATTCTTGAAACAGAGGGCAGAGTGGTCCTTAAAAAATGTCTGGATGGTGTGTTACAGGATATAGGGGCTCCGTGTGAGCTGGTCTTCTGCCCTTGTGCCCCTGCTCTGTCTCAGCCTCCACTTCTCTCTCCTGGGCTGTCTGTCTACTCCAGCCACCCTGTCCTTCAGGCTCACTCCAGCCTTGCACATCCCCATGAGAATGTGAGCTCTCTCCCTGCATGAAGGGTTTTTGTGTGATTCCCTTCTATAGCCTCAGCCCCTGAGAAGGACACTTGGCACACAGTAGTTGCTCAATAAATAGTAGTTGAACCAATGAATCATTGCACAGTATTTCCATTCTATTTGGATAAACTGTGTTTAGAAATAGGAAGTTGAGCAGGTTCTTAAATTTCTTTTTGTTCTTATCTAATGGTATTCTTCCACAGGAAATATACCGTAACAAAAGCAGTATCAATCATTTAGATTCTCTCCTTTAAAAGCTTGTCATTAAAAGCAGACAACACTGAAAAAAGACACCAACCAATATTAAGCAAAATTAAGCCTTTAAGTATTAAATTTTTAAAAAGAATCAAGATCAATATGAAAAAGATGCCATTTAATTTTATTGGAGGACAGGGGCGCCTGGGTGGCTCAGTTGGTTAAGCGACTGCCTTCGGCTCAGGTCATGATCCTGGAGTCCCGGGATCGAGTCCCGCATCGGGCTCCCTGCTCGGCAGGGAGTCTGCTTCTCCCTCTGACCCTCCTCCTTCTCATGTGCTCTCTCTCATTCTCTCTCTCTCAAATAAATAAATAAAATCTTTAAAAAAAAAAAAAAATTTTATTGGAGGACATACACACAAATCCTTTCTGAATGGAAGACACACCATATTGTTATGTACAAAGATTTTCTGTCATTCTTTTCAGATAGGTAGATATTTTAATGAAACTCCAACCAGATTTCCAATGGGAGCTTTATTTTATTGATCGACTGTTTTGTTGGAAACTCACCTTCCCTCATCACTTAATCTAAAGTGTCTCTCTCATACTGGTCAGTCTACATT
Source organism: Leptonychotes weddellii (assembly GCF_054177405.1). Classification (NCBI taxonomy): domain Eukaryota; kingdom Metazoa; phylum Chordata; class Mammalia; order Carnivora; family Phocidae; genus Leptonychotes; species Leptonychotes weddellii. Next base: position 65,821,579 of record NC_138380.1, on the reverse strand, counting down.
ATATCTCCTTGTTTTACTTTTTTGCCCATCTTTATTGGGATAGAATTGACATATAACATTGTATAAGTTTAAGGGGTACAACATAGTGATTTAATATATGTCTCTATTTATACCACAGTAAGTTTAGTTAACAGATCCATCACATCACATAGTTATAATTATTGTGTGTCCGTGGTGAGAACTTTTAAGATCTACTCTCTTATTAGCAACTTTCAGATACACAGTGCAATATTGTTAACTAAAATCTCTATGCTTTACATTACATCTCCAGAATTTATCCATTTTATAACTGGAAATTTATATCCTTGGATTGCTTTTCATCCATTTCTCTACCTCCCCACCCTCTGCCTCTGGCAACCACCAATCTATTCTCTGCTTTTATGAGTTCAGCGTTTTTTAGATTGTATATTTAAGTGAGATCATACAGTATTTATCTTTCTTTGACTTATTTCACTTAGCATAATGCCCTCAAGTTCCCTCCATGTTGTTGCAAATATCAGGATTTCCTTATTTTTTACGGCTGAATACTATCCTTTGCATGTATACACTACATTTTTTTCATCCATCAGTAGACACTTCGGTTGCTCCCACATCTTGTAAGTAATGTTGCGGTGAACATAAGGGTGCAGAAATCTCTTCAAGTTAGTGGTTTAATTTCCTTCAGAAATTAAATACCCTGATATGGAATTGCTGGATCATATGGTAGTTGTATTTTTAATGTTTTGAGGAACCTTCCTACTGTCTTCTGTGGTGGCTGCACCAGTTTACATTCCCACCAACAGTGTATAAACACCCCCCTTTCTCCACATTCTTGCCAGCATTTGTTAGCTCGTCTTTTCGATGCCAGCCATTCTGACAGGTGTGAGGTGACATCTCACTGTGGTTTTGATTTGCCTTTCCCTGACAATTAGTGACGTTGAGCACCTTTTCATGTACTTGTTGGCCAGTTGCAAATCTTCCTTGGGAGAATGTCTATTCAGGTCCTGTGACCACTTCTCAGTTAGATTATGTGATTTTTTGCTACTAAGTTATAGGAGTTCTTTATGTATTTTGGATATTAACCTCTTATCAGATATGTGGTTTGCAAATATTTTTCTCCCATTCCATAGGTTGCCTTTTCATTTTGTTGATGGTTTCTTTTGCTGTGCAGAAGCTTTTAGTTTGTTGTGGTCTCACTTGTTTATTTGTTGTTTTTATTGCTTGTGCTTTGCGTGTTGTATCCATAAAATCATTGCCAAGACCAGTGTCAAAAGCTTTTTCCCTCTGTTTTTGTCTGTGCTTTCAGGTCTTACATTTAAGTCTTTATCTTTTTTGAGTTAATTTTTGTGCATGGTTTAAAATAGGGTTCCAGGTTCATTCTTTTGCATGTGAATATTCAGTTTTCCCAGTACCATTTATCGAAGAGATTATCTTTCCTCCATTGAGTATTTTGGCTCCCTTATCAAACATTAGTTGATCATGCATGCATGAGTTTAATTCTGGGCTTTCCATTATGTTCTATTAGTCTATGTGTTTGTTTTTATGCTAGTACCATACTGTTCTGGTTGCTATAGCTTTGTAAGATAGTTTGAAATCAGGAAGTGTAATGCCTGTAGCTTTGCTCTTCTTTCTCAAGATTACTTTGGCTATTCAGGGTCTTTTGTGGTTCCGTACACATTTTAGGATTGTTTTGTTCTTCTATAAATACAGAAGTTGCCATTGAAATCTCAACAGGGATTGTATTAGATCTATAGATGATGTTGGGTAGTATGAACATTTTACCATATTAATTCTTCCAATCCACGAACACAGGATTCTTTTCCATTTATTTGTGTCTTCAATTTCTTTCATCAGTGTCTTAATAATTTTCAGTGTACAGATCTTTTATCTCCTTGGTTAAATTTATTCTTAGGCATTTCATTATTTCTGATGCTTTATAAATGGAATTTTTCCTTTGTTTGTTTTTCACATAATTCAATGTTAACATACAGAAACACAACTGACTTATGTATATTGATTTTGTATTCTGCAGCTGGACTGAATTTATTAGCGCTAACAGTATTTTGGTGGAGTCTTTAAGATACTCTGTATATAAAATCATGTCATCTGCAAACAGAGACAGTTTTACCTCTTCCTTTCCAATTCAGATGCCTTTTATTTCTTTTTCTTTCTTTCTTCTTTTTTTTTTTTCCCTGATGGCTCAGGCTCAGACTTTTAGTAGCATGTTGAATAGGAATGCTGAGAGTGGGCATCCTTGTCTTGTTCCTGACATTAGAGGAAAAGCCTTCTGCCTTTCATAATTGAGTATGATATCAGCTGTGGGTTTGTCATATATACCCTTTCCTGTGTTGGGTACATTCCTTCTATACCCAGTTTGTTAAGGGTTTTTATTACAAATGATGTTGAATTTTGTCAAATGCTTTTTCTGCATCTATTGAGATAATCATGTGACTTTTGTTTTTTATTCTATTAATGTGGCGTATTACATTTATTGATTTGCATATGTTAAACTGTCCTTGCACTCCAGGGATGTATAATATAAAGAGACATTATTTTTCATTGCTGGAAAATGAAAAGTGATCTGACAGCATCTATTAAAATGTGAAATGTGCATGCCATTTACCAAGCAGTTCTATATGGAGAAATCTATCCAATAGAAATGAAAGCATTAGTATACAGAGAAAGATGTGTGAGGATATGTATTGAAGCACTGTTTTTAAGGGGAAAGGAAGTGGAAACTACCTCCGTTGTTACCAGTAGGAGAATAGTCAAATACCTATGATGCTTCTATTCTATGGAATATTATACAGCTTTAAAACAATTGTTACATCTGTTTTCTTGCTTTGAAGGACTATCTGCTATAGATTAAAAAAATTTCAGAGACTGTTCATGGTACAATCCATTTTTAAAAATTACAACAGTGTCTGTATGTGTATATATGAATGGGTTTGCATTTATAAACATAAAGAAATATGTGGAAAGAGACATACCCAAGCCATTAACAATTGCTGTATCTTCAGGAGTCAAAAATAGGGAGCAGGAGAGGAGATTATTAATATCTGCTCTGTGCTGCTTTATTGTTTAACTTGGTAAAATAAACATCTTAATTTTTAAAATATAATAATGATTCAGTGAAAAATGTAAATATACATTATAGGACTTTGGTAGTTTGGCTTCGAGCCAAACCAAATAGTGTAAGAAAGGAGAACCAGCATTACCGTATTGGATCAGAGATGTCTTCACAGTGGAAGCAACAACTCTCACTTCACTGATGTGTCAACGTTCTTCAGCATACTTACAATTTGGAGGCTTGGAATTTGTGTTTCTTTTTTCGACCCAATTAAAACTTAGTTATTCTAAGAAATAATTACTGGGAAACCGGATTATGAAATAAATCACCGTAACAAAAGAAAACAAGGCTTCATTATTTAAAATGTTAAGATCTTCCTATTTATTCTTTGTAACTGCCCGATCTGAAGGTGAAGACTTCCCATAACTGGCGTAACTATGGCTAAGTCAAACACTACCTTTTTAAAAGTTGAGGGTTGCTTTTTTTTAAACATACTTGTAATGTATACATTTGAAACAAAGATTGTTTATCATTTTTCTCTTTTATTTCAGAACGCTTTACCCTGTACAGCTCTAAAAACCTTAGGCAAGCATGGAATAAGTAAGTCTTTATACAGTTTGTCCTTGCTCTCTCTTTCTCTTCTCTCTCAGTCTCTCTCTCAGTTCTTAAAACTCTCCAGATAAGTTTGTCCTGACATTTTTCATTTGCCTATCCAAGTATCCATCCATCCATTCATTTAACCATTAAATAGTCGTTAAGCCCTAACTGCGTGCCAGCCACCGTGATCAGCCTAAACTGATGCTGTTATATATGAGTTTGGGTTCCTACAGCAACGTGGCGTTGCTTCAGAATCCTAATTCCTAAAATTCATTGTGCTTAATCTTCTCATAACTAAATTCCAAGAAATATTTTTGCAACAGCAAAATAGCATCTAAGTACAATGTAATGACTGATTCTGATCTAAATAATGCAAGTGACAAACTCGGAGCTAGATAAAATTGATCTCTCAGATTTTTTCAGTTTATCTGTTGTTCCACTAAGTCTTGTTGGAAAGCTAAGTACATGTATCACTTGAAATGTATGTGATCTATTTATTTAATTTCTGTTCTCTCATCTGATCTCATTGAAATAGTTTCATTTATTGGTTTCGAAATTTGATGAAATCTGAAGATCTGGGTTTCTCAAGTTATTCAGAGGTCTTTTATTGCAAGCCAACCTGTTAATAAATCATTGAAAGTTGGAAAGCAGAGTGATTGAGTCACTCTCATTAGTTGTGGAGATCATATTACCAGCATGATGCTGGGAAAAAGGTAACTGGAACTGCTTTGATTTAAAAAAAATTTAATTTGTCATAACAGAGTTTTGTCTATGGGGAATTTAGTGTTATTGCCTCAGTTTTTACTGTTATGACATGTTTAATTTTAGATGCCATCAATTATAAAAATAAAAAATAAGAAAAAACCTTTTTATAATAAAAATATTGTCAGTAGACCCAGTGGACAGCTTATTGTGAGGAACTCATGGAATGAGTACGTACTCTGCTGTGGTTTATTTGGAAGATTTGGCAGTTTATTTTGATTAAGTTCATCCTTAGAAGAGCACTGGGATAATTATTTTTGTCTAACACAAGGCTTTGCGTTTTGCCATTTGAAGAATCAGCTCTCAGTATCTAGAGTCTCCTCTGGGAGGCATGCCCTCTGCTGGGAACATTCTGTGTGTGTTCCTCCGCTCTTGTACCCCTCCCCTCCCCTCCCTCGGCTGATCAGCGGTCTAACATTTTAATTAAGTGCTTTCATACACCAGGCACTGTATACAGTAGACAGTTCCTACCTTAATTAAATGATCAAACACATTCTCTCATAGTTGCTCAAAAAGTTTTGTCCAACCAGGTAACCATCTTATGAAACAATTCTTTATAAAGCAATTGAATTTCTAACCCATCTTTGCAGTCACAGGAATATCTGGCAAATCTACACAGAGCATTTGTGGAGAATAGCCATTTCCTTCCTTCGGAGGGGCAGAGCTAGAATGACCTCCAAATTGCCCAGGAAGATAAATGGCAATCCTTATCCACTTAGAAGAGTCTACAAAAAATGGGAGATGGGTGTATGTAGACGATGCTGAATGATATTTCGTCCGCTGTCCTCTTGTGGCCGTGACCCCACTTCTTAGACGGCTGACCCGCTGTAGCCGTTCGCTTTTGTAGCTTGTATTCAGCACCACCCGACGCCACAAGCTCTCAAGCACGTGCCCAGATGAATGAATGGCCCTTCTCGTTCAACCATTCCACAGTGACAAGTGGGATGCCTCGTGGAGAAGGTGCTTCTACCCACGTACAGTACTCTACCCCAGGGAAATGAGGTTATCTCATGTCCTTCTAAAAGAAAAGAAAATTGAAAGAGTATTCAAGCTTTGCATTACTTCACTTCATTCTGACCACCTAAGACCTGATGCCTACTTTGCTCTGAGAGGTGTTGATCATGTTACAACAAGAGTGAGTAGTTCATTTCATTGATGAAAATCAGGACATGCAATCCTCTGGTATTGGGTTTTAGAAATTTTAAAAACTGGGTTTTAGAAATTTTAAAAACTATGTGCATTGTGTGCAATCTCCAAATTTTTCTTAAAAGATGCTGGGTAGTCAGTAAATACGCTTTTACTTTTGAGGGCAAATAAGAATTCTTCAGAATATGATTTTTTGCAAAATGAGAACAGAGTTTTCTCTTTAAGATATAATGTTGGGGATATTTATTATTTGCATTTTTAAAAAGATTTTATTTATTTATTTGTCAGAGACACAGCGGGAGAGGGAACACAAGCAGGGGGAGTGGGAGAGGGAGAAGCAGGCTTCCCACCGAGCAGGGAGCCTGATACTGGGCTCAATCCCAGGACCCTGGGATCATGACCTGAGCCGAAGGCAGACGCTTAACAACTGAGCCACCCAGGTGCCCTTATTATTTGCATTTTCTCTGAACGTAGGATTTATAATTTTTCTACCAAAACCAAAGTAGGTTGAAGGAAATCTTAACATTTTCATGTAAAGTCTTTTTTTTTTTCATGTAAAATCTTTTTAATGAACTGGTAGAATTGTAGTTAATGTCTTTCTTTTAATCTGTAACATTACATATGCTTTTAAAAAAAAACTAGAATTAATTCAAAAGCATCTAATAAACTGGGTTCTACCATTAGATTACTTTTAAAGCATTTTAGGAAAAATATTAAAAGCTGAGCTTGAGGTAAGATTTTCAAATTAGAAACATAACTTGTTCAGAACCATGCTATTTTTAAATTCCCGTAAGTCTTATTTTTTTTGTTGCCTTAAAGGATTTATCTCAGAAAACACTAAGTAATAAAATATCACTAAAAATATTATACAAATACTACTTTCTGGCACCCCAGTGTTATGTACTGAATCCTTAGAGCCAAGCCATCCATAACCTCTAGCCCACTAGAACCCAGTGAAATTTAGAGAAAACTGAGAATTCAGAGACATTAATTATATTATTGATTCTTCCTCCAAATGGACTTGTGACTTTGCAGCCATTGACGTTTCAACATCTCTCACTTTGGAGTGTGGTTTAGGTTCAGGAGAACTGCATTTAAATATTATTAAGCCAGTGCCGGCTTTCTCCATCACTGCTAACTCATTTGCTTGTCTAGAAGCGCAATTACGAAACTAGAGCAATTGGTAAATTCTCTTGTACAGCAGTAATAGGTTCAAAATAAAGTGAACTAATTTGCAAGAACTGATTTGAATTCAGTTTTGATGGGTTGATGTAAGATAGGTAGGTTACTAAAAAGTAAGTCACCGTTCCAAATTAAGTAGCAATATCTTTAAAAACTACGTATTGACTCAGCTATTAAAGCTAGTTGGTGCATTAACCTACCTAAAAGAGCCAGAATTTCTTGAGAAGTGAATCCTCAAGTCTCTTTGAACAGCTGTAACAAGTGAGCCAGTTTATTGGGGGTCCGAGTCCGCCCTAGGTAACACCAATACAATTCCCTCCTGACTTCATTTATACCAGCAACCATGGGCATAATTTTATCCTTTGAAGGATTTTTTAGTATTCTGGGGAAACAAAGCGGTGATAGGAGGAAAATATCAAAGGATCCAGCAGATATCTAAACTCAAAAAGATATAATATAAAGAAGAAATCTTAATTATAGGATTGGGAATAATAAATATATATTAATAAAAAAAAGAAAGTCCTTTTATTCCCTTATGCTGGACATGCATGATTTGTGTGCACTCTTCCTGCTTAAAGGGGATTTTGGATTAAAGGGAGACACATCTTAATTTTATAAATACATGTACTGTTTTCTGACCGCCTTCAAAAACATTCCATTTTATTTCATTGGAGTTGTAAAGACTCTATTTTTCTTCCAAATCTCTCTGTTTATAGTTGTCTGACATTGGCATGTATATGCAATCAGCCAAGAATTTCAGCCACTTAAAAGATCTTTTATTATTTTGGCTAGAGAGGCACCCTTAGTATACGCTCTCTGGCAATGTTAAGAGTAGGATTCCAGGAACACATCTGCTTGCTTTGGAACTTTTTAACAGCTGAACAATTTGGAGGGGTGGGTGGTGGGTTGAAAGGAGCAAAAAGAGAACCCAGGGTAAACCACAAAGTCACAGAGGACAGATTTGGAAAACACAACTTGTGGCTGATAAAGCAGTGCATGTCCACAGACTTGAAGAGGTGGAGGCCAGCCTTGCCCTGCTTTCTCCATCCACGTGCTCTGATTCAGCTTATAATCCTTCTGGTGGGGTAAATCTGACTGAATTTCTCCTAAGAACTGAAAACATCGCTTCTTTAAAATATGTAGTAAATACAGAGACAGTGTGACGAAGCTACTTTAGTGGAAATGCAAGAGTAGAGAAGAAGACATTCACCTGTATATATTTGAATGTACCAGCAGTCCCAAACCCTAATTCAGAAGTTTTAAAAGTGTTTTCTAACTTTGCATTCTTGCACTTTCCTTGAATACGTTCTCGAATTCAATGATTAACTTCCAAACGTATTTTAAAGATGACCTGCTGGATAGTTGTGGTGCATGTGCATAAAACATAATGAATTTAAAATGATTTTTAAAGGAATAACATACACTTCACTCTATATTTTTATGCTGCTGATTCCCTATTTTTCTTGTTGTCCTATCTGATTGCGTTCCATTAAGATTTAAATCAGTGCCTGCTCAAGAAACCGAAAGGTCCCGTTTTTCTATTCTGCCTTATTTTTCTAAGTTGATCTGAGATTTTCTAAAATAATAATATACTGCACAGTAAGTTAGGGCTTTCATCTTCTGAACTAGTTTAGAAATGTGAGAGGAATGTAAGATCGGCTGTTGGCACTAGGAGGCACAGTTGAGCTAGAGTCTTAACATCCTCCACTTACACATTTTTTTTTCCATTGTTGATCATTTTTGTTATAATTCTATTTACTTCAAAGTAACAGTTTTAATTTATTTATTGCCTGGAGATTTCTTCTCACAGTATTTTCAAAGAAATTATTCTGTACATCATCAATGCACTTTTTTAGGCTTGGGTTTATTGGGATGACAGGCTCTGAAGCAGACATTTTGGAATTCCATTCTCTTCACTCCAGGGTGAGCTGGAGCTGCAGTCGTCCGCTGCCCAGCTTGTGGATGTGAGCCCAGCATCAGGAGGCTACCTGGGGTGCAATTCCTTATGACACCCTTGGAAATAGTTGTCAACACTTGGTTAGTCAGATTCAAGCAGGTCTCTGTCCTGATCTCAGACACCCACACATGGTGTGTTTGGAGGCCCCAAAGTTGCAGTTCAGAGAAATCGCTGGGGACATTCATTTTCACAGAAATGAATCACTAGTTCAGGTCCTGAAAGCATCATGGAGGTGTGATGTTTACTCAGTCTGTTAAACCGCTTGCTACCTCCCAGAGAGCAGTTCTTCTAGAATATTGCAAACTGGATGTTTCAGAGGGGAAGGAGGAGGTCCAGGCTCTGGTGGGAGCCTCAGGGAAGACAGACAGCATCAAGGGCTGTCCAAAGGTATGGGTCGGGGCAGCTACCAGGAGGACACAGAGAAAGTTAGCCAAGGGAAAGTTGGCAAATTTGCCGGAGGCCCAGACCTGGCTACTAATAGTGGCGGTGGTGTAGATGTGATAACAGATGAAACATACCTCGTCAGAGGTCTCACGTACCCTCCTTGACCTGTAGTCAGAGCTGTGACGGGGTCACTGTGGTGATGAACACTTGGGCAGCCTTTTGCAATGTAGAATTTGCTTTCGTATATGTTATCACATCCTCGTGTCTTTTTTTTTTTTTTTTTTTTAACAATCTTGGGAAGTAGTCAGGACACATACTATCATCTCTGTTTTATAACTTAAAAAAAAAAAACATGCTCATTGAGGTCAAATGATCAGTGTTATTGAAAATTACAATTTGGAATGTAGCCGCCAAAGTGAACCTTAGGAGAGAAATACCAATTTTAAAGCCCCAATATTCAAGTGGATCAGTATCTGATTTTGTTTCGTTCTCACTACAACCCTGGTTGGGGAGATCATTTCTGGAAAATGATGTCATTTATTCCCAGTCTAGGTTTTTAGCAGCAGGAGAGCTGGGATGGAGTAGAAACCTGACTTCTGTCCTGGGGAAAGTGTTTGCAGCAGGCGAACCACACACATCAACTCGGGCTTCCCCCGGGCCGGTTTGCGACAGTCTAAGTGCTAGAGATGACAGGCCTCCAGCCGCCCGTCCAGACCCTGCTAGTGAGATCTGTACCCTGTCCCACACAGCTCCACTTCCCCCAGGAAATTACCCTCTGTCATTCTGTGCCATTGCCAGATTTCTTGTCCATATGTTTCTTGCGGTAGCAAAGAGTTTGCTATTAATAACAACCTCTGGTGATGGCCAAGGGCAAACCCCGTGCTGTTGGTTATCTGCTGAGCACGAGGTAGTTTTTGTTTGTTTGTTTGTTTCCCTTCTGATAGACAGAAAATATCCATCTTCTCTCTTACTAATTGGCAGTACGTGCCAGGCTCGGGAGCTGGCAACAGCCATTGTTTTTCATCCTTTCGGATTATGTGTTGGATTCCTCATCCCAGAGTACACCCTTCTGGTGCAGCTAATACCTTCCTCCTGCCATCCAGCTCATTAAGGAATAAAATCCAGCCATGCTTCTGAAGTGGCACAGAGCTTCCAGCAGCAGCTGGGCTGCCTGATTCTGTGAAAGCCGCATGACAGAGAGAATTAGGCTTTCTCGCGCTGTTTCCCAAAACAGATTCTAGAAGGGTACGAGAGCTGAGGAAGTTCTTCTGCCACTCCAAAATATGCAGTGGGCTGTTTGTGTTCTGTGGCTGCCATAACAAATCACCACAAGTGTCTTGGTGTGAAACACCACAGCAGTGGTGTCTGAGTTCTGTCGAGCTGGAGCCTCGGTGGGCCCAGCTGGTTTCTTTGCTCTGGGCCTCCCGAGGCCAAAGTCGAGTATTGGTTGGGCTGGGCCCTATCTGGAGGCTCTGAGGAAAATCTGTTTCCAGGCTCATTCAGGCTGTCGGCAGAATTCAGTCCCCTGTGGTCACGGGCCTGAGCCTCCTTTTCTTAGCAGTTGTCAGCAGGGAGTCTCACCCAGCAAAGGCCACCTCATCATGCTGCCCCCTCCTCCTTCGAACCAGCCTCAGTGAAAGGGGTCTTTCTCACTACCTCAGAGCCCTCTCACTTCCCCTCTCACCCCCTCTCTTCTGCCTCTGCTTCCAAAGGCTTACCTGCATAATCCAGGTTAATCTTTCTATTTTAAGGTCTGCAGCCTTAATTATGTCTGCACTTTTGCCACAGAAAGTAACACATTCACAGCCTTCAGGGATTAGTGAGTGGACATCTTGGGGGCTGTTCTGCTTTTCCACAAGTGGGTACTGGGGTTTCCTATTCAGCAATGAGTCATGGGGTAAGGCAGAGTGGAGGGGGCCGTCCCAGCTGTCGCCAGGTCAGACACAGTCTGGTTCGTCTGATCTCTGACCCATCTGGTGACAAGCACAGGCCTCTGACTCTGGCGGTTCCGCGTAGCCTGGTTCCCACTAGTATCCTCAAAATTATGTATGAGGAAGAAATAATTTTCCACCCCACCCCCACCCCCCCATAGAGGGAAAAAGGGATTGTTCTCCAGAAAGTTCATAGCCTCTGAGATAACTGAAACTTGGACCAAAGATTTCTTTCCCCTCTAGATCAGTGCTGTCCAGTGGAACCTTCTTCGTTGATGAAAACCTTTTCTATCTGCCCTGCCCAATGCAGGAGCCACTAAGTCCCCTACGGCCGCTGAGCACCTGCCGTGCGGCCAGTGTAACTTAGGAACTGAATTTTAAAGTTTATTTTAAACTTAATTTAAGAGTTAGTTTAAATGTGAAGAGCTGTACATAGCTACATATTGGGCAGCACAGCTGTAGATGAACATGTAAACTCTTCACTTATTGTAAGTGCCAACCTGCGTGGGAGAGGCGTGGATGTCTGATGCTGTGGAAACCCCATGCCTCCGAGCTCTTGGCATTTTGCGCTCAAGTGTCCAGAGATCTTCCTTTAGATTTGTGCTTCTCACCCCTGTCTTTTATTTGTAAACACTGAGAAGATAATAGCTCTGGAGGACCCGGTAAGTGTAATAAATCTGCAGAGGAACTATTGGAAGTATCAAAGAACATCAAGCAGACATGCCTTCCCTCCCTCCCCTCGAGAAGCCATGCTGTTCCCTCCTGAGGGGGCTGCCGGTTGCAAGCGCCTCTCTTCCTTTCTCCTTCTCGTGTTCTCGCTCGCTCTTTTCTGTTGGGAACTGCTCGGGGTTAGACACACAGCTCTCTCCCCTTTTTGAACTCCCTCAAGAATTCACCTCTCTGCTGTTGTTCCCGGCCCCCTTGATCTACCCTAACTCTACTCAGAAAATATCATAAAGGCTCAGCTTCTTCTTCGCCCCATATGAGATGCTATTGAGAGGGCTCCATTTTTCTAAATAAGCCTCCATGGACCCCTGTGGGTACGTATGTTAATTATTCAGCTTCAGAACATTGAAAATTACCACAATTTAGAAAGTGAAACATAAACAGAAATGCAGTTTTTACTGTACTTTATTTATTTAAAAAAAAAACTGGATATGAAAAAAACTCAACACTTATTTTTATCCTTTTCTTTTGATTAAGAAAATGTGAATTTAGTGAACTGTCAGCCTCAAAATTAAGGTGAACATAAGAAGTCACTGGAAAAAGAGATGACTTTAACAATGTCATCTTCTGTGTCCACTGTCACCCACTCCATTCTTTCCTTTGGTTGATTATCCTGAAAATTAGGATTGGACAAGGGTCCCCCTTGTCATATGGGGAGACTTTCTATAAAACTGAGTGTAACTTCCACCCATTGTGAAGATACAGCTAATAGACTCTTTATGTTGATGTGTGCATCCAGTATCTGCTGTGTAGACGGTGGTCCTACTGACCTTGTAAGAATGCACAGCCAGTAAATACTGTTGACGTGAACCAAGAAAGATTAGAGATGAAGAAGGAAGGCTGCAAAAGCTCAATTGGCACAGATGGCAAGAAAATGCCTGAAGTCGGCATATCACAGGGGCCAAGTTCCAATCCTAGATCAGCTACTCAACGGCATAATGTTCAGGAAGCTCACTAATCAACCTGAGCCCCAGTTTCTCAGTCTTTAAAACCCTTGGCATGAGGATTGGATAAAGTATGGGTGTAAATGATGGGGCACCATTGGCCAGCTTAGCTTACCTCCCTCCTGTTTTTCAGCCCACCCTGTACTTCCCTGCCCAGCAGGGCATTTCATTCAGTTCCCAATAAGCAACGGTCTTGAACATGAATCCCCCTGTTATACAGGGTCCCCAGACATCTTCTGGACTACACCTTTCTAGGAGCACACGCTGAACTGTTTGGTCACGAGATCATTTCTTAAAAATACTTCTTATGTAGAAATAAGATTCCTTCATTCCCAGCAGTTCCTTCCTAAGAGTGATATGTTAACAAATAGCATTATACATAATTAATGTAAAACTGATTTATCCTAAGTCTTGAAACACATCTACTAGACAGTTTTCCTAATTAGATTGAAAGAAACCCACAGACACTGTTACCACGTTCAAAGCGTCTGTTAGACCTTTCCTGTCAGGCTCTTCATACAGGAACTGATGGGTCAGACCAAACTAGCTGTGCTAGGCCTAGGTGTCCACTTGATCCAGGGGTTTCAGTGGTGAGACCGAAAGTAGTTATTCTTGCTGTTTGGGGGCTTTTAAGTGGGGCAGGTGAATGACTTATCCCTAGAAACACAAAGAATGAAGGCCGGGAGCATGCCTTAGTTTGCTACCTCTGTCATCATTGGGGACAAAGGTAACTTGGCCTTTCTCTTTCAGACATTGAGCCAAGTCTATACCCTAAAGCACAAATCCCATGTTACCTTGTTATATTCATCATGGGAGTGACTTTAACAATAGATTTCATTATGTCTTTAACAACAAAAACAAAGATACCTTAAAATGCCATAAACAGACACACATACAGCCCCAAATCAATTCTCTTTTGTCTTACCTAAAAGAGCATGTTTAGATCATTTGGACATTTTGGGGATCTCAAAAGAATCTAGTGACAATTTACAATTGAAGTCTCATAGTATGTATGTGTGTGGATGTCCTTACTCAGACTATCAACGAGATATAAGTAAGTAGAAACATCAACACAAAGGGATCAATTTTCCAGCCCTTGTCGCCTTGTTACATAGCATATCTTGTGTATCTGTATGTGAATTCTCTGCTAGGCCTCAGCTGTGTTTAATCCCTCAAGACTTGATGTACAAACATAGTGCCAAATAGAGAACTTCCCTTAAATTATTCAAATTGCTCCATGAGTGATTTCCCACTCTTCTTGCAATGGAAAACATTTGATCATAAATTCAATTAAATCAGTCATCATCTTTGTGATGTTTGTCCAGCTAAATCCTTTAGTGACTAAAGCAATAAACACCAGCTGTGTGTGTGTGTGTGTGAGAGAGAGTGTGTGTGCGTGTGTGTGTGAG
>NC_138380.1:65703586-65806992 GCF_054177405.1 Leptonychotes weddellii | reverse complement strand
TGTGTGCATGTGTGTGTGTGAGGGAGGGAGAGAGTGTGTGCGTGTGTGTGTGTGTGTGCGTGTGTGAGGGAGGGAGGGAGAGAGTGTGTGCATGTGTGTGTGTGTGTGAGGGAGGGAGAGAGTGTGTGTGTGTGGGAGGGAGGGAGAGAGAGAGTGTGTGTGTGTGTGTGTGTGTGAGGGAGGGAGAGAGAGAGTGTGTGCATGTGTGTATGTGTGTGTGTTTATGGCATGAATGTTGGGAAAAAATTGATTTGAAGTCAAGATGAAGGATAGTTCTCATTTCTTAGGCCAGATTTTGACCACTTCACTGCAGCCAGTGATTAAACTCTTAGCAGGGATAAAAATCATGTGTATTCCTTTAAATTCATTGGCTTTTATTTCGCAACTCAGAGCCTAGTCTTAATATATTGAGTTTTAGATCAAAACTGGCATACTTTGGAGATGTTAGTGAAAGCTGTCAAACCACATCAACCATTTTTCTTCCTTTTTCCTCCACACCCTCCCCTCCCTAATTAAAACAAAGGAAAAATGATTGTCAACATACTTTTAAGCTTCTCCAGGAAAATGCCATGATAGGACTACAGTACTATTTATGATTTCTCATATTTATGTCAGGTGAGGAGGTAGGGTTTATTAAAGGCTTATAAGTGTTGACTGTTTCTCGGCTTGATCCTAAAGCCTTTCAGACAACAGATATAACTAACTGCTTCCCCTCTTTTTCATCATACTTTTGCTACTGATCCTATTCATTTGGATATAACTGAACCCTTATTCTTGCAGATCTTTACATATGTGTATATCCATGTGGCCTGTAGAGGGCAGCATGTTCTGGGGGAAAAAGAAAAGTGAGCTAAGCAACTGATTTTTTTTTTTTTTCCTTTAACAAAACAAGTAAGATATCTCCTGTAGAGAAATCAGAGCTTCCCCAAGCTTTGATTGTCTGCCACTCTAGGTATCTGCTTAGATGGAGAATGTTACTGGCTCAGCTACCTTGCAGGCTACTTAATTAAGGATTACACCGGATTCCATGCCTTTGCCTCTGAGTAGAACGAAACACATCATTTTATTTATAAACATGAACACAAATGTGATTTTTCCATTTGTCTCTCATTTCTTGTCATCCATGACTAAAGTTTAGAATTTGAATTGAATTATACCAACAGTTGTGATTTTATTTGTGGTCAAATTAGGCTTTACTCTATTCTGGAATTCTACTACCTCCCATCTTTACTTTTAGGTTGTGACCCCTGAAAGAATTCTGATGTCTCTTTTTTTCCCCAAGGAAGTGAAAAAGATTTCCACAAGGACATCCTCCATCCGTCGTAACTTTAGGCTCCTTCTCTTAAGGGCCAGCACATTTTTGGAATAATCACTGAGCCAGTCCTCTTCTCTATAGCTATATTCACTGCTATTCTCAACCCAGTCTCTACTTCTCATCTAAATAACCAAATCCTCCCAGTGTATAAACTACACAATTCTTTTTTTTTAATTTTAGAAATTTCTAGAAGCTGCAGCCAATCCTGAAAGGACATAGAGCAGCACTGTGCAGTAGATCTTTATGCATTGATGAAAATGTTCGCTGTCTGCACTGTCCAGTATGGCAGCTGCTGGCCACATGTGGCTGTTCAGTAACTTAAAATGTGGTTAGTGCAGTTGAGGCACTGAATTTTTTTATCTTGTTTAATTTTAATTAATTTAAATTTAAGTAGTCACATGTGGTTTGTGGCTACCAAATTGGACAGTGCAGAATAGAGCATGAATTCTGACCAGTTCATAACAAATGTTCTACCAGAATATATGGTGTGGTGGATTAGATTTTGTAGCTAAAAATCTACTGCTCGGCCTTTTATTCTCTTGCTTATTCTGTCTCATATAGCTGTAAGCTTAAATCCAAATCCTCTGACTCTGCCCCAGGATTTTCTCTCTCTCTCAGAACATCTGAGAGATTTCCAATTTTCCAATCCTTCAATTTTAATATTGAACATACCTCTCTTGGGTGTCCAGAATGGAGTATCAAAGCCTAGCATTTCGGCATACTGATTCTATGGGCATCTAGCATGTCGCCGTCTCAGTTTGGTCACCTCTTTATATCTGGTTTTTCCTAAATATAGAAATAAAATGTAAGAATGTGCTAAAATGTGGCAAGCTGCAAACAAGCTTCTTCCTTAATTTGGAGTATACCCTCCCCCCCTTTGTATGAAACAGTTCTTTGCATTGACTAAAAATAAAGTCTGTGCTTGTTCCATCCATTCTAAAGTGACCTCAATATCCTTTTGAAAATTTTCTTGGAAGTTCCCAAGTAATAATTTTTTAGATGCTTCTGTATTTTTACAGTGATCTGCAAATGCTTATCTTCAGTTTTTTACATTATGCTGATATTATTGGTTTTAAGACATGAGCAGACTTGTTTTTTTAATAGTTTGTATCATACCACTAGCTTCTGCCTGAAAACACCCTTACCCATGTATACCTGGCAGTTATAAGTAGTTGGACCCCAGAGGATAATAAATGTGCAGCCTTTTAACTTTATTCATTTATCTTTCTTTTATTTCAGCTGTAAAGATAAAATTAGTGCTCAAGCAGATAAACAGCTCTAGCAGTTATGCCAATTTGAGGTTTCTTTAAGCCATGGATGTGGAATGATAGCCCTTCCATTATAAATCATTTTCCACAAAGAGCCAAATGTGGAGTTAAAGGCAGGAATAAAGGAATGTGCAACTCAAAGGTTGTGCTCGTTTTAGTAAAGACAGCTTCAGCCTAGTCCGTGCTCACCGTCAAACCACCCTTTATAGCACCCATGCCCCCAGCTCCATAATCTCCTCTACAAAATGAGAGACAAAAGCAGGGCTGGTTGATAGTCACATTTTTCTTTAAGAAACTAGCCTCTTGGAAAAGGCTCGGCATCCCCACACCTCAAGGCACAGCAAAACAAAATAGGGAGGCATCATGACGTTCTTGTCAATGCTAATGGGCTTTAGGACTGGGCTCCCATGCACAAAACCAGTTCCCTGCCATTGGTAGGCTTTCTGTTAATGGACATGTGTGTTACCTGCAGAGAAATCATTAGACGGAAGTCTCTATACCATAGCAACTGTTTCTGTGCTAGGAACAGCCATTTGTAACTTCCCGAAGCACTTTAGGCTATTTGATAATAGTGATGCAATCATATGCAGATTCATATAGGCACAGAGAAAAAAGTGAAAGGTCAAAGGCAAGGGCTTAGAATGCAGAGAAGAATGTAAGGTGCCAGTTCTTAACTCTTCCTGAGTTGGAATGCACCCTACAGATTGGTTGCTAAAGCTCACGACTTTAATTACACTTCTCATATAGAAAGAAATAATGTCTTTTGATAGAAATATATAAAATACTTTTTTCTCAAAATTTAAAGATCTCTCCTCTGATGGGTTCTTGTATTTATAGCATACATCACATCACAGAGTAGAATAAATTAGTTTCCAGGGCTTGAGCCACAAAACCAAATCAAACACAACAGCACAAAAAAATGTTTTCTCCATGCTAACTTTAGACTCAGCCCAGGCCACGTAAGAAATTACAGTAATGCCTCTCCAAACACATGTTGCAGTAAGTCAGGATTCTAGTAGATGACAGCTGGATATTCTACAGTTCTGAGGGCCATGGTTCAGATGTCTGTGAGTCCCTCTACTTGGAAACCATTTGAACAGAAGGGTTGGGAAGAGAAAAAGAGGAATGAGGATGGCTGAGGTAGAAGACTTGCTTTTTACCATTGTCTTGATAAATGTGTATTTGAGATCAGCCCCCAAGTGCCTGCTAGGCAAGAGAAAAGCAAGACATCCAAAACAGGCCAGAGAAACAGGAACCAGTCATGGTGGGCCACAAAATGAGGAAGATATTAGACAGTTATAAAGAGGACAAAGAGGGTACCTGGGTGGCTCAGGTGTTAAGTGTCTGCCTTTGGCTCAGGTCATGGTCCCAGGGTCCTGGGATCGAGCCTCGCATCAGGCTCCCTGCTTGGCAGGAAGCCTGCTTCTCCTTCTCCCACTCCCCCGCTTGTGTTCCTGCTCTCTCTCTCTCTCTGTCAAATAAATAAATAAAATCTTCATTAAAAAAAAAAAGGACAAAGAGTCAAAGGGAGACTGACAAAGAGGAGAGTGTACCTTGGTATGTAACACAACAGAACACATTTGCCAATCTTCTTAAAATTGAGAAACAGTTCCTGAAGCAGATCTATCAAGAAAATGTATCTATCTTTAGATATGTAAAAGGATATTGGAAATATTTTTACTTAAGATGTTCTGTCATTGTTCTATTTGATGAGCATTTTTTAAAAAATTGAGATTTTGGGGACGTCTGGGTGGCTTAGTTAAGCATCTGGCTCTTGATTTCGGCTCAGATCATGATCTCAGGGTTGTGAGACTGAGCCCCGCATCAGGCTACTCACTCAGCGGGGAGTCTGCTTGAGATTCTCTCCCTCTGCCCCTCCCCCCACTCGTGTGCTCATGCTTTCCCTCTCTCTAAGATAAATAAATCTTTTTAAAAAATTAAAAATAAGTTAAAAATGAGATTTTTTTTCATATAAGTTTACTCATGACCTTAAGGCTTTTATTTTTCCCAGTAGTTGTAAATTTCCCAATGAGGTATTTTCTACCAAAGGATTTTCAGGAATATAGTCCGATTTGGAAAAGAATATTATAGTCTTAAAAGACTCCTTTTCCTCCATTTATTAGGGTCTATTTAACTTTTTACATGTATGGAAATAGTGGAGAAGTAGCTGGAATGTTTAGTATTAAATACCAGCAGCCACACGTGTTCATGGCACACGTGGGTGTGTCTGCGGCAGGCCGAACACTTTGTCCTGTTCGTCTCATTTAAACCTGAGAATAACTCTGGAGAAGTTTTCCATGTTTTTCTGATAGGAACGTTTAAGCTGATTTTAGAAAGCTTATTTCCCTGTCTTCAATTATATTGTGGCCTCCAGAGCAGATCTGGAAATCTGCCCCTCCTTTGTTATACACAGCAGGGCCGAGACCAGGGTGAGGCAAGGAAGGCACTCACCTTGGGCTCAGAATTTAGGGTGACACCAAAAAAGAACTTAGTCATCAAGATACATAACATTTGAATGCAATATTCTAAAGAACCAAAAGATCACTTCAGTGGTCCCTATGCTTCTATTGAACAACCCTTCGTTCTTCTTCTGAAACACCGGTGCTGGGGAGGTTATAGAGAAATGGGCCCATTTATTTACTGCCAATGGCACTGTAAACTGGTAAACAATGTGCAAAACTTAATGGAAATGTGTTAAAAGCTATAAAGAGACTCATTCATGGCACCTTCAAGAAATTTGATTTCGCGTCATGTATGGGTTCGGCAGGTGTTGGGGAAGGCACTGGCGAGGTTGCTGTTCTCCTAGTGCTTACCTTCTAGGCTATCAAGGACAATACACAAGCAATAAAATAATCTCAGAGAGTGACAAGTACATGAAGACAATAAAACAGGGCAATGTGATACAAAAGGAAGAGCATGGGCAGCCTGGAAGCCGTATGAAGGCTGGGGTTTTGCCTGTTTTGTTTCCTTCTATATCCTTTGCACTTACAACTGAGTTTGTCGCAAAGTAGGCACTCAAGAAATACGTGATGAAGAATGAAGGTGGAAGAACCCAGTGGTAAGAGTAGAGCGAGTGGGAGGAGAGGAGGCTGGAGACAGGAGGCAGAGGCCTGCTGAGGAACAGCCTCATGGGCTGCAGATGGGATTTTTACTTCCAACAGGAAGCCTGGAGAATTGTTTTTGACCTAATAATTTGACTCTTTGGTGTTTATTGCCAGAGAAGTAAATCAACGGAATAAAAACCAAGCTGCCCAAAGATTTTCATTACTGTGTAGTATATTCTATTTTTAAAAAGACTTGTTATTAACCTAACCAAGATTCAGGAAATGGGGAAAGGTATGATAAATCATGATTGAGGGACCTTGGGGAATATTATACAACAATGTTAGAACGGTATTATGAAGACTCTGAAAAGATAAGGAATGCTTCCTGTGTCTTTCTGGAAAAAAAAAGTAAAAAATTATATGCACATTAACATATTAACTATAAAATTACATCTGTGAACTGTGACTGAAATGTAACATACAAGATGAAAACAGTTGTGTTAGGGTGGTAGAATTTGGGGGGATTGTTTTTCTACTTTCTGAAAATTGTCTTTAATATTACTGTCACAGTATCTTAATAAGAAAAATATGTTGCTTAATTAGTACAGAGTTTCCATTTGGGATGATGAAAGTGTTTTGAAATAGATGTTAGTAATGGTTGAACAGTATTGTGAGTGTAATTAATGCCCCTGAATTGCACATTGAAAAATGCTTGAAATGGCAAATTTTAGGTTTATATATGTATTACCACAATTTTTAAAAACCCAGATACCTTCTATAATCATCGGCACGGTTCAGTAGCCTCCAAGGGGCCCCCCATGATCCCTGTATTTTGGGTAGTCCCAAAATACACCCTTGGGTAGTCCCTCCCACACTGACCCGGGTTTGGTCTTGGTGACCAATAGCGTGGGGCAGAAATGATGGCATATGAGTTGTGGAGTTAGGTTATAAAAGACTGCAGCTCCTTCCTTAGCTCGGACTCCCTCTCTCTCTCATCACGGGCTCTGCAGTAGCCCACTGCCAAGTCATGTGAATAGCCCTCTGGAGAGGCCCGCATGGTGAGGACCTGTAACCAGCTAGCAGCCATGTGAGTGAGCAGTCCTGGGAGTAGATTCACCAAGCCCAATCCAGCTTCAGATGACTGTAGCTCTGGACATCAACTTGACTGCAACCTTGTGAGACACCCTGAGCCAGAACTACCCGGTTAAGCTGCCCCAGAATTCCTGAACCTCAGAAGCTGTGTGATAATAAATAGCCACTGTTTTAAGAAAAGAAGATTTTAAAATTTCTAACTTCGACTGCAGCTGTACCCGTGGATAAACAGTTTTCCCCTATCCTTGAAGTCCTACTTTCTCCTCTTAATGGAAGTTCTTGGTGCAGCAAACTTTGTGAATACAAGTATAATAAAAGGGGAGCTGTGTAGTAAAGTGGAAAAAAATGTTTTTTCATCCTAGCACCCCAGTGTGATAGTCACGAAGCTGAGTGCATCACCAGGACTTGGCCTCATATAAAATGCCTACAACCATGTTTTTGCAATTGGAGATTTGGTTAAACTAACTACAATATTTAGGGAATAGTGAGTGAAAAGTAAATATCCCAAGTATAAAAAAAGGGGGAAAAAGCATACACCACCAACAGGAAAAAAAATATTTACAATGTCCAGATTTGTTGGTTATAATTTTTTTTTCTTCACTAGGGGGAAAACAAAAAGCTAAAATCACCTCAATAGGGACTTGAGTTTGACTTTCAGGAGTTTAAAGAGAGCTTCTAAGAACTCAGGTTTTGAAAGGAAATTCTATCTTGTAAAAAATATGATAAAAATTACAAAGAAATAAAATGATACATTTGCTCAGACCTACACATACTGGAGTAAACACACCTAACTGATAAAAATTCATTACTTCCAAGATCGTAGATTTATGCTTTTATTTTCCTTTACATGTTTCAGGATTTTCTAAATTCTCTCAAGTGACCATGTCTTACTTTTGTAATGAGAAAAAAAAATTACAAATCAAACCTTGAGAAGGATGATACACAGAAGAAGGCATCAGCATCTGAGGCACAGACCATGCTCTGCCCCTCATTTGCTGTGTGACCTCGGCTGTGCTGCTCCTCTCTGAGCCTCAGTTTCCTCATCTGTAAGGAGGGATGATCATCTGGTAGCTGGATATGCGGAATAGGGAGACAGTGAGAAAAGTCTCTAGCACATGGTAAATGCTCAATAAATGCTTTGTCCTCTTTTGTATACCTTCCCATAGTATTTAGAACAAGGGTGGGATGCCTGGGTGGCTCAGTAGGTTGAGTGTCCGACTCGATTTTGGCTCAGGTCATGATCTCAAGGTTGTGGAATGGAGCCGGGAGCCGCTCGGGCTCTCTGCTCAGCGGGGAGTCCGCTTCTCCCTCTCCCTCTGCTCTTCCCCCTACTTGCACTCACGCACATGCGCGCGCGCTCTTTCTCTCAACTAAATAAAACCTTAAAAAAAAGAAGAGTGTCATTTGCTAGCTGGTCATGTCCTTTGTGATAATCAGGGGAGATCAGATAGTTCAACAGGTAGTTGATTCAGAGTGGAGTCTAGAAGACATGCTATGATAGGGAAGATAGGAGACTCCTTGTAGGAGCAATAAACACTAAAAGGTATTTTGACTTTCCTTCCCTGAAGATCATCAGGCCCTTTATAGAGGATGCCAAACTCTTCAACAGTCCTAATCCAATTCTTGTTTTGGACATAAGCATACAGCCAGTTCTTTTTTACATCATAATGAAATCATATATTTTCAAATTCCAGATGCGATATCATAAGATAAAGAAGCTGAAATTAGAGTCCCCAGAAAATATATTCTTCATTTGCCTTGTACTAAAATTCAACAACCCATAATAAGGTCTGATCTAACCAAATTTTCTTTCATATTGATTTAATGGGAGCACTGGTTTTGGTGATTTTTCTCTAATCCTAACCATTTAATATCCTTGATCTATGACAATTTTTTTTTTTTGTAAGGAGTAGGGGATCATCGGGGGGCCTGGGTGGCTCAGTCGGTTAAGCATCTGCCTTCAGCTCAGGTCATGATCCCAGGTCCTGAGCAGGGAGCCTGCTTCTTCCTCTCCCTCTGCCCCTCCCTCTGCTTGTGCTCTCTCTCTGAAATAAATAAATAATATCTTAAAAAAAAAAAAAAGTAGGGGAACATCTCTTCTATATCATCAGTGGGTGCTAAACTATGTATCTTTTACCTTAATTTTTTTCCTTTTTACATTTTTCTCAATATTTTGGATCACATCCAGTCTCTAAGGAAATAAACACGTGAAGAGAGTTCTGTGGAATGTTCACTGTGCTGGTATTTTTCTTCCTTTTATCATGCCCCAAGATTCGCCAAAGTTGATATAAATTCACCATGCCTTCTTTAAAAAGCGTAACAGCAAGGCATTCTTCCTGTAGGAGTCAGACTGTAAAAGGTGATTTCCTTTTACTCCATTTGGTTTAAGCCTGTAAAAAGCATTAAGTGAAAAATCTGATATATTTGTTAGGGCATTTATTGCATTACTAAGTTATATTTGCAGTTCTCAGTGAAAGGTTTATTGAGAACATAAACTTTGAAGAGGTTTTGTTCAGGATTAAAGATATATTTTTCTTCTCTTTTGGTGAAATAATATCACAAAATGATGCCTTTTGGGAGCTATTTTTAGCACTGTTTATAGTCAGAGGATGCAAAGTTCCATTCTGGTGAAGCAGATATCAGCTTCCAAATCCAGCCTCTGATGATGAGATTTGTAACTTCTACAGGTTTCAGAGGAATGAAAGGCTCTGAAGTTACCAGTTTCCATTAACTCAATTTACCATAATGTAGACGCACCAATAAGTTAAACAGTTTCCTAGCCATTTGTAGTGAAAATGTTTTTCATACTGTTCATGTAATTTGGACTAGATATTTAGAACCTGTCCATCTGAAATGTAAAACATAAACCATTGCTAAGGTCTAATGTGTGTTGGTTGTTGTTTTTTTTATAAATGAAAGTTTGAATTTAAACTCCTGATGCAATCTTTTATCGTCCAAAATGAGAGTTGTCTTTTTCAGAAGAAATGGTCAGTCAGAATTCAGGAAAATTAGCTCATCTTTATTGTCTAAGCAGCAAAAATATCAAAACCAGCGCAAGGGTAGAACATTCATGAACAATTTGCTTCACTCTTGATTTCGTAAAGACGTTTTGAAAAACTTGTGGAACAGGTGAAAAAATATGATGCCTATGATCGATTGAAGCGAGTTATGGTAAGAAAAGGTCAGTCTTCACAGCGGTCCTGTGGAGTAGAAGAGGGTTATTAATTTTATCCTGATCTGTATCCAGAAGTTGGAAAGGTTACAAGTTGCCTGATGTTCTTCAGGTAACAATGGAATTCCATACGGGGAAGGTCATGTGGTTCTGAAGGCCTTGTGTTTATGATTGGATATAACAATAAACAAAATAACTGGGACGTTGAAAGCCAAATCTGTTGAATGCACATTCTTTGGGTTTTGTGGGTATTCTACGCTGACTTGTGATTTTAGAATTTTAAATATTCTATAAATTTTATCCTTCTGATTATAAGGGTTAATTATTATTAATGCATTTTTACCTATTTCTTTAACTGAAATAAAATATATCCTTTTCTATCCTGTCCTTCAGTCAGAAGATTAAAAAGTAATTATTTGTGCCTCTTCTGCTGTAAACCACATTAAAGTCAAATACTGAACATAAGTACAGAATCGTTTAATCACTAGTCCACTAAGTCTATGAATCTTTTCTAAAATGTAACTGAGGTACAAATAATGCCTGACAGGTGTATACTATTCCTATAGAAGAAAAATGTCAATGTTTGGTAAGCTCTAACACATCTTAGAGAATTTTTTAAATTTTTAAAAATTATATTATTTAGACAGAATTAGAGGTTGAGTACATTTGGGTGCTATATAAGCTATTAAAAAATAAAATTTTACAACTAAAGAAGTAACTGCTACTAGGCACTGAGAAGAATTGGAGAGGAAATTAACATGGGATCTCTGCAGAAATAGTGTAGTGAACTAGGTAACCTCTTCCCTATAAGCAGGGAAATGAAAGCATGATTGATGCAGGAGTTAAATAAAAATAAGTTTAAATACACAAGAGTTTTTGTTGAATATAGCAAGAAGTTCACTTATATTAGCTTTTCTCCATGAGTATTTTATGATAATATCTGTATCAGTGGATTTATAAAATGTAAGTATGAAAATCTATAGCTTCATATTTAGTACATGGGAAAAGCTAGTATAATTATGTGAAAAGTTAACTGATTTTTTAAAAGCCAAACCACTCTTTATTTAATTTCAGAGTGAACTTAAACATTCAAAAACATCTGTTTTTCCAGGGACGGTAGAAAATAGTCATAAATAAAATCACAGCTAGGAAATTTGGGGTAATTTTTATCTAACTAAGCTCTGCAATCCAAAGCAAGAATTTAATATTTTCATTTTTCTGGCCCACTTTTTGGCAGTTTATAATACTCTTGAGTGTCAGTGCTAATGTTTTCAAAAACTTGATTCATTCACATCCTGCTGAGGACTCTCCAGCACTTTCTGTACTTTTCCACCAGATAGAGTTTACTGTAAGGGCAACTATGTATTGAGTAAGGGTTAGATCTGAAGGAGAGACCTAGCAGTACGGATTGGTCTGACTAGCTTTAGAGACTGTTCATCTTATCCATGTTAAAGCCGGACTCTCTTTATTGTCTTTATTTAATATAGGGCAATGTGGGTGTTAACAAGAATATAGAATGGAGCACTGGGTGTTATACACGAACAATGAGTCATGGAACACTACATCAAAAACTAATGATGTAATGTATGGTGATTAGCATAACATAATAAAGTTAAAATTTTAAAAAAAGAATATAGAAAGAACAGTCTCTACAGAAATAGAGTTCAGAATTAAAGGAAGAGAGAAAGATAGAAAAATGTAAGGTGTCCATAAGAAAAACTTTAAAATAACCCAATAACCCTCTTACCAACTTGGCAACATACATCCTAGTGTGTGTGTGTGTGTGTAGGATAGTAGCAGTAAATCTTTGGCGTGACATGTAGTGGACACTAAGATTTAAGAGTGACAAATCTAGATACTCTTCATTTTGACCCTTTGATTATTTGGATGAAATAAAATAATACATGTGAAAGCACTTTGTAAACTGTAGCGTTCCCTATGTGTAGCATTATCATTATATAACATTTTGACAGTCAGGGGAGCTGACCACTGTGGGAATGAGTGTCTTCCGGGTAGATTGTGTCATTAAACAGTTTCACTAGAATAAATGAATGAGAATTGAACAATCTTCTGTGTACAACAAAACACAACCTATTTATGGAAATGAATATAAAAATGTTATCTGTTTACCTTGAGGGAAGGAATCGTATTAATTTTTTTCATAGCAGTGCATTGACAAAGGAAGTCTCAGCATTAAACAACTCTATCTCTTCATTATTAATGTAACTGAGAGTCTTGCCTCTCATTTCATTGCAGAGCCCAGCACCTGGGGTTGAGAAGTTCACTGCACAAGCCTAAGCCTTCCCTTCTATTAATCTTTATCTTCTCTCAGAGTTGATTCCAATGTCAGGGATTCCCTTCATGTTCTGCTTGACAAATTGCTGACCCCTCTTTGCAAAATGAATTAAATTTGAGCCTGTTCTCTAAAAACAAGAGCAGTTTTATGACCACAGAGTCCCCCTAAGTCAAGAGCTTTGATAAGATGGTAACTAAATGAGCATTTTGCTTTTCCTGTGTAGACAAGAAAGAGTACCACATCTGACAGCCCTGGTTACAGTTGAGGAAACAGCCTGTCTTTATGGGTGGGTGGACCTCTGCACAAATCATTTCCAAGAGATTACTTGTTGCATAATCCAATGGCCAGTGCCCTTGTTGACATCTCTGCCACAGAGACAGCATGTATGTACTGCCAAACGAAGGATCCAGTCCCCCAGCTTTGCTCTGTGAAGAGTGCGACAGTGAGTAAAGCATGAGTATATGGGCCCTCAACATCTCACTCCAGCTCACTCTTTTTCCAACTCTGTGAGACAAAGCACACTCGTATGCTCCACGTACAGGCCTATGGTGTATGTAGTTCTGTGCCATCATAGAATGCATCGAGGAATATTCTAGAACCTTTTGTTCCCCTTAACTTCCTCTTCAACTGTTATATGGAAATCCGTATCTCCAGTGCTCTAAATAAATTGAACTACTACACCTCTACTCTTTATATCCAGCTTTCATGAGCTAACATGTTCATAGGGGTGCCTGACTCTTTTTTTAAATAAGATTTTATTTATTTGAGAGAGAGAGAGAACGAGCAGGGGTGTAGGGGCAGAGGAAGAGGGAGAACAGACTACCTGCTGAGCGGTGAGCAGGGAGGCCAACATGGGGCTCGATCCCAGGACCCTGGGATCGTAACCTGAGCCAAAGGCAGACGCTTAACCAGCTGAGCCACCCAGGTGCCCTGAGCATGTGACTCTTGATATCAGGGGTATGAGTTCAAACCCCGTGTTGGGCATGGAGCCTACTTAAAAAAAAATAAACATAAAAAATAAAATGTTAATAAATCCCAGTGAAGATTTCTATAGAGATATTTAGAAGTCAACTCTTGGGAACAAAATGTAACTTGCCTTAGATGTTCCACAGGCAGATGTATCATCAATTTTGGAGGGAGTCTTTTGGAACTACAGTGTAAAAAAACAAAACAAAAACCAAAGAACTTGTAATCCTAGTTTATAATGTACCTTTAAAAAGGCAAGGACCAATTTCCTTCTCACTTAAAAAAAACGAAAGAAAGAAAATGACACCCTCCAGGGGATGTATATTTTGAAGATGTATCTTAAGGATTAAGATTTGACCTTAAGATGTTTTTGCTCAAAAATGATGGCTTACTTTTTAAATGCATGTTTCTCAGGTAATGTAAAACTTCTATAGGTGTAACATTTGATATACTCAGTCCTCAAGTAAACACCCAGTCATTCCACAAATGTCATGTCCCCAGGCTATACCGGGAACCATGCCTTACAGGAAGTAGCCCTAGCCGCCTCACCCTAGCTGCACTCTCCCTTTTTTTTTGCATCATCATTTTCATCCTTCACCTTCAGTGCTCTCTTCTCAACTTTGTCAGTCTCCTGTAGTCTGGCAAAAGACTCTGGGTTCACTTTGCTCTTTGTCTTGGTTTTCAGAATGGCTAAGAAACTTAGGTGGCTTTGAAAGCAGTTGGTTGACAGGTTGAGTGAAGAGAAGTGAGACGCACATTAGATCATTTCATTGGTGACGGCGGAAAGTTCTGGTAGGTTAGTGATGGCAGGCCAGTGTGGCCGTGCTAACCCTCCCTGCCTCTAGGTCACAATGTGGTTCTTCCTAGATTGGAGGGCATATAACCTTAGAGCTAGACAGCCCTTCAAGACCATCTATTCCATCTCCCTCATTTCTGAGGCACAAAAACTGACCTGCACAAGGGATAAAGAAAATATCCTGCTCCATATCCCTGGTCTAAGGCAGTTTTTTACTGTTCATGTTACCTTCTTTCATACCTTTCTTTTTAATGCAGATAAAGTGTGTGTGTGCGTGTGTGTGTGTGTGTGTGTGGTGTATGGATAAGGACTAGGAAAATGAAAGATACTACGATTAGAATAGCAGCATTCAACTATAGTAAAAGCATTTGTTTGAAAGTTACTTATAAGATTCTCTACACACACGCACACACACGCACACACACACACTGGATTCAGTAGGGATTACCTCTCTTTGTTGTCATCTAGATTTATCATTTTAAAATTCCTTAGGTTTTTCAGAGTTTCCACAACAACAAACATCTTTTACTTTTTAAAAAAATGAATGTGGAATGAACACGAAAGTCCTCTGTCCCACATACCCTGCCAGGTTTATGCGACCCTTCATGAACACAGAGCTCCCTGGGTCCACCCTCTGAGCTGGTAGGCACAGTCTGACAGCTGGAGGCAGGTCCCTACTCAGTGGCCTGGGATCAAGCACTGAGGTCAGTAGGAAGGCCTCACCACTGGCAGTCCCATCTCCCCCATTGCTGGAACATCCCTTGAATCATCAGACCCCCCACCCCAGACATGGAAGTCCCAATGTCAGCCACTCAGAGAGTCCGCTGTCTGCCCCTAAGGGTGAATGATCCTTGTGAAAAACCTGCAACACCCCATCTCTCTACACTGCTCCCTCCACTGAATGTCCTTGATGAGTTCCCTGACCCTGCCTTCTCACATCTCTAGATGGCCTGATGTCCATCCTTCAGGACCAAGAGCCATCTGAAAAAATTCTGTGCCCTTTGTTAACCCCTCCCACCCCCAGCTTCTGACAACCACTGATCACTCCTTCGTTTCTATAATTCTGTCTTTGCCAGAATGTCATATAAATGGAATTACTGAGTGTGTAGCCTTTGGCTTCTTTCATTTAGATAATGCATTTGAGACTCACCTATAAAGTTGAGTGGTGAAAGAACCTTAGCTTAGGGGCACCAGGGTGGCTCAGTCTGTTAAGCATCTATCTTTGGCTTGGGTCATGATCCCAGGGTCCTGGGATAGAACCCCACATTGGGCTCCCTGCTCGGCAGGGAGCCTGCTTCTCCCTCTTCTCACCGCTTGTTCTCTCTATCTCAAATAAATAAAATCTGATTTTGTTAGGAAGATTATAAATATACACTTTTGGGAGGAAAGAGTCTCTTCTACTACCACAAATCTTGACCTAAAATGCTGGAGGAGGTACAACAAGCACATCCTTTCCAATGCATGTGCATAACTGAACCAAGAAGACAGTAAGTGAAATCTCTCAGGGACCAAGAATGAAGAAACCAGAGTGATAAGGAAGTGCTAAAGTTGCCACTGCCCTGAAGTGTTGCTAAAAAAGGAACATGGAGCCACTTGGGGGTCAGGACACAATGCTTTGGGCCTAAGAAAGGCACCGCATAGGAATCAAGATTCCTCACATAGTCAAGACACTCAAAGCACTTCACCTCGGTAACGGGCTGGCTGAAAAAAAATCTGCTTCCAGCAAAAAGAGACTGGCAAGGACAACTGTGTTGGCTTTGGCTCTGGATGGGGCTGAAAAAGTCCCCTGAAAATTCTATAATTTTAGGTTTAAATTTACATAACTCACATGGTTGCAGAAGCCAACAGAAAGAACTTAGAGCACCTAGCTGTTAAGAGAACCCCAGGACTCCTGACAGAAGCAAAAGAAAATCCCTATGGGGAAAGATATTCTCAACCCAGGCCAGTCAGAATTCCCACACATTAACATTAGCCAAGCATGAGCTCACAATCCAGAATTGTAAAACATTCGAGAAAAAGTCACTGTGAGTCGCAAAAGCGACAACAAAATTGGCCTCCTCCCTCACCCAGAATTTTCAGATATTGGAAATTATGAGACATAGAGCATAACTATATTTAAAATGTTGTAAAGAAAGAAAAGATCAAATCTAAAACTTGAACAAGAAACCATCAAATTGGACACACAAACTTGTCAAAGACTTAAAAAGAACTTATGAAAACAAAATGAATGGGGAAAAAAGCATATTAATGCAGCTGATTAGAGAATTGGTTGAACTGGAAGATAGCTCTGAAGTAATTACTCAGAATGGGGACCACAGGGGGCAACAGATGGAAAAGACGAAAGAACGAGTAAAGACGTGGAAAATTTAATAAGATGGCATTATGTTGTGGTTACAAAATGAGAGAAGAGAGAGAATGGGGATAGGCAGTATTCGAAAAGTAGTGGCTGAGATTTTTCCCCAAATTGTTGAAAGACATGAAGCCTCACATTCAGGAAACACTGAATACCAAGTAAGTTAAATGAAAAGAACACCTTGGGGCGCCTGGGTGGCTCAGTCAGTAGGCATCTGCCTTTGGCTCAGGTCATGATCCCAGGGTCCTGGGACCGAGCCCTGCATCGGGCTCTCTGCTCGGCAGAAAGCCTTCTTCTCCCTCTCCCACACCCCCTGCTTGTGTTCCCTGTCTTGCTGTGTCTCTCTCTGTCAAATAAATAAATTTAAAAAATTAAAAAAAAAAAGAACACCTTACATTACAATTGTAAAAGGAGGAAGAGAAGAGCTAACGGCAGCAACAACAGAAGCCTGTGAAATAGTATCTTCAGAGTTAAGGGAAAGTGCTTTGAACCTACAATTCTATCCCCAGCCAAACTGTTACCCTGTATGAAAACAAAATGGAGAGAATTTGCCACTATGTTCTTTTGTCATGGAGAGAACTTCTGAAGTTTGTATTTCAGATACAAAAAAAACTAAGGAGAGAAGGAACATCTGAAACATGAGAAGAAAGGTGATGAAATAAATAGTAAACATGGGTAAATCTAAATAATAATAATTACAGCGGCATTTAATATGTGTGTTTTTAAGAAGCACAGAAAATAGGGGCGCCTGGGTGGCTCAGTTGGTTAAGTGTCTGACTCTTGATTTCAGCTCAGGTCATGATCTCAGGGTTGTGAGATCGAGCCCCACGTCGGGCTCTGCTCTGAGCATGGAGCCTGCTTAAGAGTCCCTCTCTCCCTCTCCCGCTGCCCCTCCCTCCTCTAAAAATAAATTAATTAAATAAATAAAAAGCACAGAAAATAGGAATAAAATATGAGACAATACTGTCTGAGAGATGGGACTAGTGTCATCAGAAGTGTTCTAATGTTCTTGTATTGTTCAGCGGGAAGGTAAAGCTACAGTTTAAACTTTAAGCAGTTAAAGTGAAATGTTAAAAAGTTAAGGAGCCATCCGCTAGGAGAACTGAGGGTGAAGGTATAAAGTGTGGAAGTTTCTTCTGATATCCTTGACGGTAAAACAAACAAACAAACAAAACCAACTGACCCCAAAAGAGGACACACCTGGTTGTAGATTGAGAGGTTCTGTGGTGTTCTTGGTCACATATTTATTACGTTTCTGAAGGGCAGTGGAGACTTTGGTGGGGAACACAGCATGACCCCTATACAGACAGGTGAGCTGTAGAAATTCATTACTATTCCACCAAGAAGCTCCATAAGAGGGGTTAACTAAGACACAGGAGGATGGAATTAAAATCAGGAAAGCATTTTACAAGCATTCTGACCTAGATGGGCTAAACCTGGGGGAGCTTCCTTTCTCTTGCCTCATTACTGGAGTAGAGTTGCCTCTCCTTGCTGGGGCGTTCATTTCATTTCCCGTTACTCCCAACGTCTCGCTCAAAGCACTGAGACAAGTGTAGTATATTGAAGTAGACTACAGCTTCTTCACCTCACTTATGTATTCTGTATTCATTTTTCTTTCAATTCTTTCATCATCCTATTGAGTGTTTTTTAACTAAGTATGGCTCAGATGAACTGACCAATTCTTGTGAAGTCATACACAGGACAGTCTATCCAGTGTGACCCCAAATTTTTAGAGGAACTTAAAAAGTGTGGCATTACCACAATAGGAAGAATATGTGGAGGAACTTACCACACTGCTCTTGCAGAGAAAGAAGGCGTCTAGGTTTCAGACTGACCATTTGATGGTGGTGTGCTACCATCCAGCCAGGCTGTTGACCGGTTATGTCTTGGAAAGATGAAGTTTCTTTAAGAACCTAGTTGTTCTGTCACTGTCATCATGTTACAGGTCTTGGGAGAGCTCTAATGCTTGTTGTCCTAACATTAATTGAAGGTGGCATGAGATATAAAGATGCAGGGAAGTTTAGAAGACGAAAGTGGAGTAGAGCTTTTTTTTTCTTAAGATTTTATTTATTTGACTGCTCCCTCTGCTTGTGCTCTCTCTCTCTATCAAATAAATAAAGAGACACAGCAAGAGAGGGAACACAAGCAGGGGGAGTGAGAGAGAGAGAAGCAGGCTTCCCGCCGAGCAGGGAGCCTGATGTGGGGCTCGATCCCAGGACCCCGGGATCATGACCTGAGCCGAAGGTAGATGCTTAACGACTACGCCCCTGGAGTAGAGCTTTTAAAAGCAAGCAGCTCTTGTCCTAAAATCCAGCTGCACTTCATCTTTACCAGTAGTCATAGAAACTGCTCTTACAGTCAATAAAACTGGGCTGCCTGATGCTATTGTCTCGGAAATGGAGCTTAAGATGGGACCCGGTTTATCATACATATTAGCCAACACATAGGCTTGGCGAATGGGAAGTCTAATGAAGCTTTCATAGGAGTATTGATAAGCAGTTCTATCAGGCCTCAAGCTTGGCAGAATTGCAGCCTCTGTGTTTGGATTATCATCAGGCTGTTTGGAAACTTAGCAAAAGATGCTTGCTGTTCAGCATTTAAAACGTGCTTATCATTTTTATCAATTGACCTTTCCAGGAAGCGTTCAGTATTGAGTTATAAGTCTTCTTCAAATCTGTTCACATGCCAGAATCTTAGCAATATATAAAAAATATAAACAGATTGCGTGCCGAAATACCCAGCCACAATACTTGTATGTTTTTAATATCATACAGAATTAAAATTCAGGAACTGTGAAAAACAGTCTAGATCTTCTATGGTTTATCCCTTCAGTCATTTCAAACATTGATAGTAAGACCTGTATGGCTATTTGCCTGCTACTTTATGTTTATACCTCTCGCATTTAAAACAGGTTTGTGTAACCACTGATTTTGTTGGCTTTTGGCCAAGTCTGATAATGATTTTTTAATGTCTTTCTATAAATCTCATTTTGTGCTATTATGAAAACCTCCATTGTGAAAATCACAAACCTCTGGTTGAAAAGTTCATGTAAAATCCACATTGTAACAGAAGCACATACCTTTAATGTCTCCAGACAAAAACGTCTTAAAGTTAATTGAATGTTTGCACTTTGGGGTGCAAGTTAAAAGAGAGGGTGGAAAAATGTGGGAGTGAGCTATTAAGTACTTTTAGCAAAATGTCGTGTAGGATGTACTGAATGTGCCTGTTAGTAAATATTTGTTTTTAAGATAGACATGCTTTGTTCTTGTAGCTCAAATAATTCTTAATCATAAAAGTTCTGAAAATTTGTAATTTTTTCCTATTTTTATTGGAGGTTGTTTGCCAGCCATTGTTGATAGAAGTGTGAATTTTTTCCTTCTCTCCCAATCTTTCTTGCAAAAGGAGAAGTTAGTTTCTGCTAATGAATTGAGTAGGTGTCTGATATTTTGTTTTCCTGTTGATCTGTGTAACTTAATATTTGTAGACTTGATAATTTGTCATATAATTGATAAGGTGGTACTGTGTATCAGTGTTCAATCATATATTTATAATTTCTGGAATGTATGATTCTAGTTCTTTGGGAAAAATAATTTGTAAATGTCCGTCAGCTTGTAAAAACTTAGTGTAGGAATTTAAACATTTAAATAAATACTGAAATGGAAAAAAAGAAAGAAAGAAAAAGTTAAGAGTAATCATTAAACAGATGGAAATAGAATTTATAACTTCTAAAACAGAAGATGGAAATGTTCGATTTTAAAATTCAATTTAAAAGAAGGCAGGAAAAGAGAAAAAAAGATGGACAAAATAGAATGCAGTATTAAAATGTTAGCAGTAAATCCAAACATACCAGTAATCACAATATGTAAGTGAACTAAATTTTCTCCTTGGGTAACTATTAAATCCAGCTATATAATATTTGTGAAAGAGACCTTAAAATTATGGATATGAAACATTAAAAGTAAGAGGATGACAAAGGTATGCCAGGCAAGTACCAAGCAAAAGAAGGCTGATGTCATTAAATTGATATGAGGGAAAAAAATGAATTTTAGCCCAAAAGCCTTATTGAAAATAAAGAAGGTTGCTACAGAGAGATTGAAGACTAAATTTATCGGGAAAAGATAAAAGTGCTAAACTGTTACACATTGAATTACCCGGCTTTAGAATATATAAAACAAAAATTAACGAATTACAAGGGAAGATTCTTAAATAGATCATCACCATGAGAGACTGAAAACAACCACAATCATCCTAGCATTCTGATAAAATGCACTTATGCTTTGGGATAAAATGCCCAGATAAGATATCCTGGAAGTGTCCTATCTCAAACAACTCGGATGAACTCAAAAAGTGGTTCTGGTAATAACAGACCCTGCTGTTGAAAATGTGGACAGTTGGAATAAAAGTGGTTCTTGAAATGCAAGTGAAGAAATAGACTTTCTAAATTAAAATTGTGTAATAATGAAAATATTTTTATCTATATCCTGAATATCACAAGCATTTGATTATTTCATCACCATTAAAGTTTGACATTAGTCATTTGGAGGGAGGAGAAATGAGATTGTCTTATATTGGCTAATTCCTTATATTTAGTCAGAATGGGATCAGCAACTATACAGCGTGTGATTTGTGGCTCCTTGGAGCCGGAGGGACTGCGGACATAGGGTGGTTCATCGCTCTTGTACAGAATCAAGCCCATAACTCAGCTGTAGCCTCAGTCTGGCGCTGGTGTTGTTTCATCAAAGCTGTGTCAGACTGATACCAATGATCGTGTTCACCGTGATTACATATAAACTGTACATTCAATAGAAGTGCAGTTTTTACCATGAAGTCTACCTATCTCGAACTTTGCATTTGGTATTTTAAAAGATGTTAATGAAAAGTTTATAATAATGGGAGTCTTAGGAAGAGGCAGCAATAATTTGGATGGCCCTGGCCCCTCTTAAAGGAAAGAAGGAAAAAAAAAAAAACTATAGAGAATTTTGAGAATGCCTCCTTTTCCTATGCACAAATTTGTCTTTGCCTGGCAGAGACATTTAAAACTAATCCCCTGATCAGTTTAAAAAAAAACAAAAAAACAGCCACTACGACAGCCAAATACTGAACCCACCTATGAGACCTTCACATATGAAGACCTAGAGAGGCCTCATAGGTGGGGTCTTCAGAGTAGTATTTTTCTTTGCTCCTTCCCTGTTTCTTCCTCTATCCAAATTCATTACCTCCTTTCCTCTTCCTCATTCCCAGTCCTCCCCTGTGCCATAACAATTTTAAATCAATGCTGAAGAGCTGCTTGAGTACGGGAAGCGGGTGAGTTGTTGGTTATTGAGGAAAATTCATTGGCTGTGTGTTTAGTAGCTTCAAGACTTTGAAAAAATACTCATCAGCAGATACAACTTGCCTTCACACTCTCTAGCTCTCTCTGAGAGTCAGTGTCCTTACTGCGCTTGTTGCAGAAACTCAGGAATCCATGGGTTGCCTTTAGAAATTATCTGAGAGGATAACAAATGCAAACCACTTTAGAGTCAAGTAATTCTAGATGGGTTTAAATGCTAAAAAATTCCTTTAATTTAGCAATTAAACCTGCTAATTGAGCAGTCCACGCCTTTCTCCGACTCCCGACTCCCGCTTAGCTTGCACTGCTATTAGATGGAGACAGAGTTCCCTTGTCAGACTAAATAAATATGAGCGTTGTGTGGAAAGTGCCTAGGAAGGTGCCTTACACGTGTTTGATGACCCATAAATGGCAGCCATTATCAGGAATACTTCTATTATCATGTTTGTGTTAGTTATCTGGGTTTAATTGTGCTGAGCAATGAAATAGAGATTCTACAAGAAGTAAGGCTGGGCTGGACTATGTGGTCTGGTATGCATTTGAAAGTTGTACCCCATGGGAGATTTGACTTCTCTGCTTTTTTGGTAATCTTGAGACACATATTTTCTATCTATTGTTTCAATGGTCATCTTGAATTAATTCAGCCCCATATGGGTTATACACATTCCCTTTGTTAACCTGCATGTTAATAGCATGATTGCTGATATTTGACGGTGTACTTATGCCAATAATTTTATATTCAATGTAAGAAAATGTAAATTCTTAGAGGAAAAGTAACTTCAGTAACTAGAGAACGTAATAGTAGTTTTATTTTAATTCTCCTAGTTATTTTGTATTAACTTTCTTATAAATGTATCCAGATGTGTATGCAATAGGTAGATTCTATGAACAAATTCTGGTAACTATTTGATCAATTATCTCCTGAAATTTTCGCTACCTCGGGACCTTGTTCTATCCTGAAAGTATCAACCTTTTGCTTATAGTAGAAATATTTTCAATCAATGAGATGAGGATATCAAGAGTATAAAAGCTAGTTTAGATTAACAGATGCCCCAAGAACCAAAGTGAATTCTGCTTCTGTTTATTTTTAGCAGGTAATTTAACTCGGTTTTGGCCAAGAATAAATAGGTCCAGAAAAATTAGGTGAGCTTTATGTCTTATTCAGTGGATTTTCTTGTTTGGTCTGATTTCTCTTTTTTGCTTGTGTTTTCAGGCTCAGCTATGTGAATTATGCAGAGGATCTGGCCTCCAAGCTCCTACAATGTTCCCCAAAGAACAGACTATCAGCACAGGCTGCCTTGAGCCATGAGTATTTTAGTGACCTGCCCCCACGGCTATGGGAACTGACCGATAGTGAGTATGACAGATCTGAGACATCCAATCAAAGCAGCCATATCATTTTAGCGTCTGTGTGTAACGTACTTGTAGGAGGAGTCATATGTTTTTATATGTGCATATGTAAGATTGTGTATGATTGCATATGCATTACATGTACACATATATATGTGCGTGTATCTGTAGATGGGGGTGGGGGGAGACCCAGTGAGAGAGAGAGAGAATGAGGAAAAGGGAGTCATGTGTGTATATATTTAGTGGAATCCTGCCATCCAGTTGCTAGCTTACCAGGCAGAAAAAGAAAATGGATTCCTTTTTTGCTATCTCTGCTCTGCAGTCTGCAACTGCATGTCTTTGTATTTGATTATGTTTGTGTCCAGAAGAATGATCTGAGCCGTCATAAAGGAAAAGGAAAATATGATTTACATATTTAGTGCTTTATGCATGCAGTACTTTTTAACTGGCTGCAGTACACAGAGAAGAAATGATTCATTTTTGTTTGATTCTCAGAGACCATCTTGGTTGTAACAATAATGTTAAAAAGGGCTGCTATGCAGTGAGCTGACAAGCAGAGTTGGCAATTGGCTAATGCACTGAATTGACATGTAAGAACCGAAGACTTGTAATTCATTTCAACTACAAATGCTCTTGGTATTCATACAGACAGCGCTTCTCTGGATCTTTTAAAACAAAACACATTCCTGGGTGGGTTTTTGTTTTGTTTTTACAAAAGCGTTCATATTTACACAGCCTTTTTCAATTATATTTTAAATATTTGGGAGATTTATGGCTGGGAGGATCTCATCTTTCTTCCAAAGTGTGAAACAGAATTCTTGTGAAATTTTGCAAGACACTTGCAGTAAGAACATTTTGGTTCAGTGGTGATGCGTTCTTTCCAAATGCCAATTTGAAATATTCCTTCTCATACTCTTTTCTAACTACCTTAAAAATTAATATACTGCCTACATGCATAGGTATTTATAATATATTTATTAATCCTTGGGTACACATTTACCGTAGACATACAGAAAGTTATTTCTTTAATCTCTTGGACTTTAGGCTTTCCCCCCATTGTAGTATTAGATTCTCCTTGACAACAGGACCCCTTTATTTTGTAGCTGAGTCCCAAGTAACAACTCCTCTTGCATATTTCTACCCTAAATCTTTTTTGATATCCTACATTTAATTTGAATTTTTTTTATTCTAAACTGTCTATAGATATATTAAACCGCTACTCACTACTCCCCCTTATGCTTAGTAAATCTTCTTTAACATTTTACATATTCCTAACCAATATTTATTCTATATTCTGCCCTCCTTTCTTTCTAAAAGTCTACCCATTGACCATCATGACAGCTCTTCCCATTTTTTTTTTTAATTAAAGATGAAATTTCTGTGGAAAAATAATGAATTAGTGGCACATCTTTCTATACTGGAAAAAAAAAAGATACAAATGGGCTCATTAGTTTATGGCTCATCAAATTCAAACGTATGGTTTGTTTTCCCATTTAGTATAACTTGTAACTTGATATCACTCCTCCTTGGTGACATCTCAATCCCATCTGACTCGATGATTGAGTTTAAGCCAGGATTTTGATGGTCTACCAATTCTGAATTCTGTGGTAGTACTTTTCTGTTAATATGGACTTATTACCCACTTGCCACTTAGTTTATCAGCCAGTGGTTAAATCCAGTTTCTATCAGGAAGTAAATGCCTACACATTATCACTCGGCAGCAGGCTGCCGCCAGAGACAGCCTTGTCCCCGTCATTAACAAGCACAATGTATGCAGAACACCAGAGGGGAATTAAAACCACAAAAAATACCTCAGGGTGGTATTTTTAATATGAGAATTTAATTTGTAATTTCACAGATTAAGAATTTTGGCTGCATTAATCCCTTTATCAGCTCACAGCAGGCTATTTGCAGAAGCATAACCATAAGGCGATATTCATTGGCAGAAACACGTCTTTGCATTAACGTTAAACATCAGGAGCAGTGAAACCTTTTGAAGGGGGGAGAATAAAGATGAAAAATCATTATATTTTTAAAGCAAGATTCTGCTAAATGCCTCCGGTAACAATTTTGAGTTACAGAAATGCTATTTCTGTGTCTAACGGATAATCATTATGAGGCATAAATCCAGTCCCAAGAAAGGACAATCCCGGTATCAAATACTGTAGTCATTTCCATTTAGAACAACGTGGTAGTCCTTGTAAACATGTTTACAAAACAAAATTCCTAGACTTCGGATACTTTGAGAACTAGTTCTTTTAGGTGAAATGACTTCTTCCGGGGACTCTGTTATCTAGGTTAATATTCTGCAGACTATATTTAGAAATTATTCAAATTATATTTCCCATTAGTATGGAGTCTGATAAAAGTTCACCACCTGGCAAATGGCAGCAGCGAGGGTGATATCCTCATGTGCTTCCTTTAACAAGAAGATTTGGAAGGAGGTCCACCTGAGAAGAAGTATTGCAGAACCAATAAATGGATTGTCTTAAAAATGAATGAATGAATGAATAAAATGGATTGTCTTAAGCAACGAAGTATTGGTTTAGATTCATCAAATCCAGGAACCTCACTGTATTAGTCTGCTCAGGCTGCTATAACAAAATATACCTTAGCCTGTGGGGGCTTAAACAACTAGCATTTATTTCTCTTAGTTCTGGAGGCTAGGATGTCCAAGATGGAGGTACTGGCAGATTTTGTTCCTGGTGAAGCCTCTCCCTGGCTTGCAGAAAGCCACCTAGCTATATCCTCACACAGGCAGAGAGAACAGTCTCTCCCTCTCTCTTCCTCTTTATAAAGCCCCTAATCTTATCATGTGCCCCCCCACAACCTCCTCCAACCCGAATTACTACCCAAAGACTCCGTCTCCACATACCATCACATTGGGGCTTAAGGTTTCAACATATGAATTTGGGAGGAACGCAGTTCAGTCCATAGTGCTTACATTCTTAAAGATAGTTTATAGAGTTTTAAAAAGAATATCCACAAAAGGAAAACACGTATGCAAGCAGAAAGCAAAACCAGGTTAAAAGGAGAAAATTGGAACAAAAATAAATTAAAAGTGGGCTTGAGCCTTCTTGGCCTACATTAATATATCCGACTCTGTGAGAAGGGTATCAGGTGTCGTTACAATCGCGGTTACACAAAGCACTGCGGTTGTTCCGTGGATCCGTATAAAAAGGAAGTTGTATGCTTATGTCAGACTCTTCTTTGCTTTGGAAGAACATTTAACAATATAATATCTTTCTTTAATATACCGCCCCTTAAAATCTCACTAGTTTACACAATACCAAAATTTAGAAGTGATGTGTTAGTGTACCACCAAAGGGGGAATTACACATTCATCAAGCAAGAATAGTGATACCTGGGGATCTGGTAGTTAAAGCTGGCTAATTCTGGTGGCAGCCTGTCATTCTCCCTCTGTCCTGAAACCCCAACAGCCTTGCCCCACTTCTTCACAGAAATTTAATTGCAGGGAAGTAAATGGAGGGCTGATTTAGAAGAAATTCATTACTTTTCCGAAATACACCACAGGGGATTCTCCTGTGTATACTATCAAGTTACATAAATTATTGAAGCTGAACTACCCTTGTCAAAGTAAATGAACAAAATACACTTCATAGCACAGAGTCCTTGATTTTATTACATTCATTTGCTAATTCACAAAACTCAGATCTGCAGTAAAAGAAGGGCAACAAATTGGTACAGTGTGTGGAGCACCGGCCTGGGAATCAGACCACCTGGATTCTAGCTTCAGCCCCACTGGGAGCTAGCCGGGCAACTTTGGGCAAGTGCCTTGGTCTCAGTGGGTTCCTGATTTCTCAGTTAGAGACACAGTGATCCCTAAGGACCTTTCCAGCTCTGATGTTTGTGAGTTTTCCTACTCTTTCCTATATACATCCTGTATATTATCCTAAAACATTATAGCCATTAATGTAGCCTCACACCATCTTCTTAAAAATAAAACAAACACAGCCAGTTCACATGTATTTACTGCTTTCAGCTAGTTCCTAGACTTCCATTCTCTCGTGAGTCCTTTTGAACAAGGCTTTCATGCACAAGGCTCTGGAACTGTTGTTCTCAAAGTCTCTGTCCATTGGTCTTTCCCCAGCCTTCATCTAGATCCATCAACAGAATTCAACACAACTGTCCACTATCACTTCCTAGTAATGCTTCCTTCCCTTGGATTCCAGGACGGGACACTCCCTCGGCTGTCCTATTGCTACCCTAAACTCTCCTCTTCAGACTTCTTTGTGGATTTCTCTTCATCTACCAGCCCTCTCACTTTTAGAGTGCTCTAGCACATAATCCTCAGGCCTTTCTATCTATATACGCTCCCCAGAGCCTCCGTGATCTCATTCAGTCTCATGATTTTAGGTATCATTTATACATTGACAGCTTCCAAATTTCTGTCTCCAGTCCCACCTTCCCTGACTCCAGACTTGCATTCAACTGGCTATTTGGCATCTCCATTTGGCCCTCTAGTAGGCATCTTGAACTTAATATCACCAAAACCGAACTGATCTTTCCCCACAGGCTTGCTCCATCTGTCCTCTCCCCCATGTCAATAAATGGCAACATCGTTCTTCCCACTGATGGAAGCTGTCCTCTATGCCTCTTCTTTTGTCACACTCAATCCCAGTTCTTCCACAGACCCTGTTGGCGCTCCCTTCCAAATAGATCGAGGACACACCACTCCTCACTTCTTCACTGCCATCACTCTGCCCCACGGTGCTCCCTGTCTTCTCTCACCTGCGTTTTACAGTAGTCTTCTGTTTTGCCTGCTTCTCATCTTGCTGCTTGGTGTCAGCCCTTGCTGTTTCCTCTTCCTGTCGTTTGTGCTTGCTAGATTTGTGCCTGGCTTGCTCTCTCACCTCCTTGGGTCTCTGCTCAGATGTCCCTTATCCAGAAAGCTCTAGGGGCACCTGGCTGGCTCAGTCAGTTAAGCGTCTGACTCTTGATTTCAGCTCCCGTCTTGATCTCAGCGTTGTTGAGTTCAAGCCCCACCCTGGGCTCCAGGCTGGGTGTGGCGCCTACTTAAAAAAAAAAAAGAAGAAGAAGAAGAAAAGAAAGCCTTCACTGACCTCCTTCCACCGCAGCATTTCCAGTTTCTCTTCCCTGCTTTATTTTTCTTCATAAGACTTACTGCTAGTTCATATATTTGTTTGATTGTTTATCATCTGTCTCCCCCGAATGGAATCCACAAGAACAGGGATTTCTTTTCATTCTGGTTTATATGCTACAGGATTCCAAAATACCTAGAACAGTGTAGGCTCCATAAATATTTCTCCGGTGAACAAATGAAAGAATGGCGTGAAGGAAGTGTAAGATATGTTGTTTCCAACCCAAGTTCGTTGTTCTAGATCAGAGAAATATGAGCACAAATATCAACCGCCCTGTGGTTCTGAAGGGAAGGCAGACCGTGCTGTCAGATGTGTGTACAAATCTGTGTCAATGTGTGGCTGTTACCACTTGACATTTCAGAGACCAACACATACCATGATGTTTTACGGGCTGGATATCTGGAATTGCATCTCAGTCTCCATGTTTTACAAGGAAAGATTATAAATAATCTATAAATATATAAATGGAAACTCTTTATTCTGTCCACAGTGTCTTCTATTTTTACCGTCCCAAATGTAAGATTGCAGCCAGAAGCTGGAGAAAGCATGCGGGCCTTTGGGAAAAACAATAGTTATGGCAAAAGTCTATCAAATAGCAAGCACTGATGAGCACAGCATTCTCAAGAAAGCACAGGTA
Source organism: Leptonychotes weddellii (assembly GCF_054177405.1). Taxonomy (NCBI): domain Eukaryota; kingdom Metazoa; phylum Chordata; class Mammalia; order Carnivora; family Phocidae; genus Leptonychotes; species Leptonychotes weddellii. Next base: position 65,778,251 of record NC_138380.1, on the reverse strand, counting down.
AGGTGACCTACTTTGCCTGGAAAGTAATAATGAATAGACATTGAACAGATCTTTTCAATGAAATATTTCAGATTCCTTTTTTTCCCCTATGAGTCTTATGAATCTCTTGTGTTCATAATGGCATTCATCACAGATTCTCCTGAGGAGAATACAGTTAGTCATATTTTCAGGTACCTACTGGATCCTAGCCAAAATTGTATTTTATTTATGCAGTCGTAAACCATTTCAGTTATAAGCAGATCATTTTAACTACGCATATATTCTTCGTTGACGTTAGAAAAAGGTTAACCTTGGGCCGTAGCTAAGTCACGGATTTGCTTTATTGGGCCCATGCCATTTTTCAGATTAGCTGCTCTCATTTTAAAATGGAGAGATTTTACACAAAGTCTGGATTCTTGGCTTTTTTTTTTTAAATCAGCAACTCTGGCTGCACTCGCACGTCCCTGCCAGAATCTCGTGTGTGTAACTGAATGGTGGCTGCTTCCCTTGGAGAGAACACGCGCTCCCTCGTTTAGCTCCGCTGCCGTGTGGGCTACTCAGCCCACTTCTGATTCTTCCCTGGGCCCTAGGACAGACCTTATCATGATGATGCTTTTCTTTTTTCCCTGTGCTATTCCTTGACCTCTGCTATTCTGCAGATAGGAGGCGTCATCTAAACAAGGCAATCTCTTGCATGTCGCCTATTCTAGTCACAGATGCTTCACAGAAACAAGCAGAAGACAGCTGCTTCTGAAAAGGTTGTGTCTTTATTGCCAGATGGAAACGTCTGGGTTTTTGGGGAATTTTCTGCCTATATATATCTTTCTGGGTTTTTTTTGTTGTTGTTTTTTTTTTAAGATTTTATAATGTAACATAACTCTGAAGCAAATGGAGAACACACTTTTTTGTGGGGAAGGCTTTTTATTTGCTAGCCCATATGTGTTCCTTGCTCACGTGGATATTCAGTAATTAAATGTTCCAGTGAATCGAAGGATATAGACACCATTGCAAGAGCCCCTCTTCCTTCTTCTCCTTCTTAATACAAGATACGTTAATAGGCTGAATTGCCAGCATGGTGAAAAGAACAAATGAAACTGTCCACCTTGTCTTGGGGGTGATTTGCCAAAACCTTGAGTTATGTGGAGGACTGTGCTGTTGCCTACATCAATGTGGGGGCCACTTTTGGCCTCTCAGGAATATGGTGGTGATGGATGAATGATGGAAGCGAAAGCTCCCCAGGTAAAACATAGTGTGTAAATGCCAGTCAGAAAATGTTACTAATAGACTCGCTGCTCCATATGTAAACAGTAAGATTCTTCATTCTTCAGGTTATTTCCCCCCATTGGATACAGAGTTACCTAGAAGCACAAGTTCACTCCCTCCCTGGTGTTTGTACTCCCATTCTGAATTTCAGTTGGTCACACAAAGAGTGGGCTGAGTTACCTCCTGGTTCTGAGAACAGGTTTAATTCATGAGGTTTGTAGAATATGCTTTTTAAAGTGTTTAACCTGCTTTACCATAATGAGGGCCCCTGGCTTCAGAAATCCCGAAGCCAATTCAGTTAAAACAAAAGATGGACTGTATTTGTGCTGCCTCATGCGCCCAGCACACAAGCAAGCTTGAATTTCAGTCACAGGGCTGTGTGTCTTTTCTTCTCAGCTCTTTTAAGATCTCTGACCCGAGCCTACCTAGCCAGTCAAAGCTGCTAGAAGGTGCTTCAGGTCAGCTTCTCCTTGCAAAATCAAATGAAGCTGATTGGACAGAAACACTGCCCGTAAGGTCTCAGAAATTGCTAATTAAAAAAAGGTTTATAAAAAGAGGTGCTCAGAACTTCAGTCATCCGTATTTGAAAGCTTTTACAAAAAATGTGTTTTCTTTGCAGTATATTTTTTGAGCTAGATTTAAGGTTATACAAACTCCTTCCTCTAGAACTATTTGATAATAATATAAATATGTTCTCTATGAGTTTTCTCCTTTCCACATCAACTTTTGAGGCTTTAATATTATAGTTTATGTTGCTTTCTTCCAAATCCAAATACCTCAGCTTGAGTCAACATTATAGTGAGGAAACATCTAAGTTTTTCTTTTCTCGGAAAAGCTACAGGGAAGCTGGATTCTGAGAGTTTTCTGTCAGCCAGCAGAAAAAGAAACCATTTTAATTTTTCACCTTTGTGGGTTTTTAATTTCACTCAAATGAGGCCATCTTAGAAATCAAATAGTACAGCCTATATATTGGCCTAATACATCTGTGCAGTGGAACTTCTTCTGACCATAGCTGAATATTAATGTCTATATTGTAGATATGACCAGCAAAAAGTCTACATAAATAAGAGTATTTGTATGGAAAAACATGTAATTCCCTAGATTTTGATTTTGTTGTTGATGAATTAACTGTTTAGAGCAAGCTGTGGCATGTTTAATTTTTCTCAAACTTCCCAGTTCTTTGTAAAACCTAGAGAAATTGGAAAGAAGAGGGGTGGGAAAGAGGTTGAGGGCCCAATGAGGCTAACACTGTAATCTAGCATTTCAGCCGTCTCTCTTTGGGGAGTTGCGCAGAATCAGGATGAAAAATGCATTGAATCACTTCTGTTTTTGAAATGATGGAGAACTGTTCTAACTTTCCTCCTATACCTCAGTGCCAAATTGTTTCTAAACTTGCATACTAAGGTCACTTCAATTATTTAGTTAATAATACTGGATTTGCAAAAAGTGGCCTTAGTGGAAAAGCTAATGAGAAGCATTTTTCTTTGCAGCAGAAAGCAATTTTGGTTCAGAGTCTTATAACCAAATTAAATGAGAAGAAAACTGCCTCCACCTAAGTTAAAAATGGGGTAGGTGCCACTGGATGATCAAAATACTGTGCTTCCTACATGTTGTTATCCTCTAAAGATGTTAGTAGACTAATGCTTTCATAGATTGTCCCCACTCTTTTTATCAGCATTGAAGGGTAAGACCATCCTAAAGTCTGAGAGAGCCTGAAAATGTACATTGAAATTTTTCCCGAAGACCAGAAGCTATTAAATACCACACCCATTTGTATCACTTACATTTCCATATAGCAATTCCAAACACGCCCCTATGCTGAGCTTAATTTTCCAGTCATTCTGAATTGAGACGGAAACTGCATGATCACTCTGTCAACTCCTTTTGCTGAATACGGGGGTAAGAAAGACCCTCTGGCATCATTATCTGAATGTTCAGTAAAGCAGGTGTTCTCACGCCCTGGGGAGTTTTTTAAAACTGCAGGTTCCTGGGGTCCATGAATCTGCACTTTGAAGGACCCCAAAGGATGTTAATGCAGGTAGCCCTCGAACCACATATGATGAAATCTTCAGTAAGTATTCGAGAACTGTATATTTATGAAGTAAAATAATCAACTTATTTGGGTCAGGACTGGATAAAGACAGACTAGGAAAATCCATCCCTTTCCTTCCCTTCCATATTCTTTTAAGGAAGAATAGCGCAGAGTTATGTTCTCCAGCAGGGTAACCCACTAGCCACGTGTGGCTCTTTCCATTTAATTTTTAATTAATTAAAATTAAATTAGAATTTTGTTTTCTCAGTAGCAGAACCCCATGACTCATTAGCTACACATGACTCATGGCCACATACTAGGGACAGGGCAGATGCAGAACCTGTCCAGCATCACAGAACACTCTACTGGATGGCACTGGTGAAGCGCATTGCCCCTGCCTGCCTTTTTTAAAAAAGAATCGGGAAAATGAAAACTGCATTCAATCAGCAAAACTATGTTTCAATTCTGGATTATAGCCGTCTAAGAGAAGCTTGAACTGTGTGAGGAAGGGACACCTTCCATTGAGAAGACAGGTGGCCGGGTGCGAGGGACAGAGACAGATCGTTGAGAATGACAGGAAGAGCTGTGCGGTGGGGCCGGGGAGACCACGAGGGAGTGGACTCGGTCAGGTTTCTTCAGTTAACAGTGGTACCACTTTGTGGAGGTTGCTTCGGGAAATTAGGCAGAACAAGGCTGACGGTCCCCGCAGCTGCATAGACAGGCCTCACGAAGACTGGGTGTCCATCAGAATCCAGCAGGAGGCTTACTTTGCCTACCACCTTAGCCACCAGCTCAGCTCTGGTAACCGCTCCTGCCAACGCAGCTGGCTTTTGCCGTCCTTGGTGCGTGACATGATGGCGGCTTGCTTTCTCTGGCTGTGCCTCTGCTACCATTTCCCTCTCCTCTTCATCTCATGGCTTCCACCGGCTTGTTTCTGCTTATTCATGAATCCTGCTTATTGTCATTTCCCTTCGTCCCTCCATTTCCAGGACAGCCTCTCAGTGAGCTCTTTTACTCGGATTCAGACCTTCTGCAGGAGCAGCGCTGACTGGTGTAGGCATCCTCGTGAAGCAGAAAGCAAAGCTTTGAGCTAGGCTGTTGTGTCAGTCTGACTGGATTGCCCTGGGCCCAGCACCGAGCCCTGATCCAGTCAGCTGAGCTGTGAACAGGGCCAGTCTTCTCTTAAGGAACGCCTCAGGAGAGAGTTCTGGGTTTAGCAGCCCCTGAAGCTTCTACAAAGCCCAGAGTATAGCCAGAAGGTACCTTGCCTGGCCTGTACACTATGAAGGAAAACAAAAACAAGTACAGAGGGAAATTCCAATTTTAATGGCATGACAGCACCCTCATTGTGTGATTTTTTTTTTTTTTTTGACGAAAGGTCTTTTTAAGCCATGTTGCATTTTCTCACCTGTAGACACAAAAGGAGATAATACTCATTAATACTAACCACAGTGTAAGAAATGCAAGTATTAGTTGTAGCTGTCCTTTAGCAGCAGGAAGTTTTCTGGGTTGTTTCCGGCAAGAACTTACTTTCTGCATGATCCTACAGATTTTTTTTTCCCTATCAAACGACTGCAGTTTTATTATCTCTGTTGTCTCATGCAGGTGACAATAGTTGTGGAAATAACAAGCAGAGGAGGAAACAAACCTTAGTGTTCCTCACAGATTTTAACTGAAAGAATCCCTGGTTTTTGTCATTACCCCTACATTGCTGCAGATGAAAAAATACATCTTATTCGGGAAATTGACGGTGCTGTGAACCACAGATGCACAATGCATGTTATGAACACCCGATTGAGAAGAGGCTGGAATGTTGGCAGTTTAGTTTTCCCCACCCTACCTCCACCTCCCGTTTCCTTAGCTTCCCTCCACCCTAGAGAGTCTATTATCTCCTCTAAACTCTGATGCAAAATAGTGGGCTAAGGATGCTTGACCCTTCTCTTCTCTCCCTCCCTTCTCTGTCCCTCCCCTCTCCCTCTCCTTGGGTCACCTCTGATCTGTACCCTGCGTCACCACCACCAACCCTGTGAATGGATTAGCAAAGGACTAGGAGGCCTTTACTATCTAAGTCTGCTTAATTATGTCCTGGGATTGTCACAGAGCAGAATGAAAATAAAGTTAAATATATCATGCTTCATCCAGGGTGCATTTTTTTTAAGTATTTTTTTAGAATGATATAATTTCAGGCTTCTAGAAAAGTTGCAAGAATAGTGCAAAGAAGTCCTGATACCCTTCACCTACTTTCCCCCAGTGTTTGCATTTTACTGCATTTGCTTTGTCATACTCATTTTCTCTCCATCCTTCCCTCTCACTCTCTTTCTCATACACACACACACACACACACGTGTATATACACATTGTTTTTCTAAATCATTGTTTTTACTTACATGATGCTCCATTACCTTTAATTATTTCAGTGTGCTTTTCTTAAAATTAGCAGAATTCAGAGTGATATTTTTTTAAAGATTTTATTTATTTATTTGACAGAGAGAGACACAACAAGAGGGGGATCACAAGCAGGGGGAGAGGGGGAGGGAGAAGCAGGCTTCCCACTGAGCAGGGAGCCCATGCAGGGCTCGATTCCAGGACCCTGGGATCATGACCTGAGCCAAAGGCAGACGCTTGCTTAACCGCTGAGCCACCCAGGCGCCCCCAGAGTCATATTTTTAAATTTAAAAAAATAATAAGAGTTTTTTTGCCCTTGCTTTTCTTTTTCCTTTCTCTGAAAGTTTTTGAAAGCAAAATGGCTAAAAGAGAAGAAACTGGTGTGATGCTCCACAAATTGGTTCATCAGTCCATGGATGCTCAAAAAATAGCTATATTTTTGTGATTCAATTTTCCAGGTCAGATGAGCTTTCAAATTGTGGAGTGAGGGTGGGGGAAGGCACTGCAACTTGCATCTTCTGTCTTTTTAAAACCCAAATTAATTTCTTAGGGACTGTTTAGCCAGCAGCATAATATGAATGAAGCTTTCTTATAAGTAATGGGCACAAGGTGTGATGTGGCTAGTAAGCAAGATGTCTATTAGAATGCTTGGCCAAACTATTATGAAGTTAGCAGTCACATATAACAAGTAGTTATAATCAGTTCAGGTGCTCTATTTTTCCCTTTCATTTAATGTTGATTCTTATGAATTTGGGATACAGAGGGAATCGTCTATGCCCTAAGTGCACTGTATTGTATTATTAATACCAGGATAGCAGCTGAGTCCCACTAGACAGTCTTTGTGGTTTGCAGATGCTCTAAGAAGTGTCTGAGCATAAAAGGAGGCTGTTTGAGTTGAAGTGGGTTGATGGTCTGGGATGACATTTGAATGCATGGAGGACAATGTCTAAATGACAATGTCGAGAAAGGAAGGCAAAAAGAAGCTTGAAACTATTCCCATTGTCCCATGGATGCTCATCACTCCTCCTGAGATATTCCTCACATGGAAGCTTTGTCTGGGTAGAAACAGGGAATGGGATCAGGGAGGGATAGACCCTGGGACCCTGGGACAAAAGCCAGGGATTCAGGTCCTTAGGCACATTAAAATTCCAGAGAGCAAATGTAATGAAAACTACAACCCAAATGTATTTCACGTCTAACAAAGTTAAACATTTTAGCTAAATTATTACAAGTATATTTAACAAAATGTTTGCAATACTCTGAGATGCTTCTATGAATAAAGCTTTTAAGAACATCAAATTGGTTGTGCAAATGAATAATTTACTGAGTCTCTTTTGGAATTTAGGATAGCTGTTTCCTTTACCAATGCACACACACAGACACACACACACACACACACACACAATACACTCACACAGCCAAGTAGAATAATTTTTAACAGTCCTAGAGTTGTTAGGATAACATCATAGATTAGTCCAAGGATTATTTTTCCACCCAAGGAAATAATGTACAAGGTCTAGAACAAAATACCAAAGTTGTAGAAATTGATGGAAATTTATCTCAGAATAGATATCACCATGTATGCCAAGCATGGAATCAAATACTGCACTGTTAACTTCCATATTGGGTGAATTTTTTTTTCCTTTAAATTATCCCCATTCTTTTAATGTAGTTTGCATTATGTATAGTGCCCCTGGATTTTTAATTGCTCCAGATTATCATTTTCAATGCAATTAGTAAAATGCCCTCAATTACATATAATAATTACTGTAAATGGGGCTATTGGCCTAATTACTATAAATGGGGAAAGATGTGTGATTATCATGTACAATTAAATCATATACAGTATTTATTTTACATTATTACATACAATAGTGTAATGATAACACATAATTATATTGTATCATTTCCTTGGTCAACAAATCTACTTCATACTGAGATACCTAGAGTAGTGATCCCGTGTACTGGATCTTTCTTCCTAAAGTAATTGGGTATTCCTTCTGCTGGGAACCCACTAAATAAACTGATTGTGCACAGCAAGAAAAAATCTGGAAGGAAAAAATTATTTTATCTCCATTAATTAGGAATGCCCAGATTATCCTATGTTGTCAGTGTTAAATCCTCCCTGAGCACAAAGCCAGCCTCCACCATACCTGTTTGTTTTTATGTAAATGGGTAAAAATCAACACCCCTAAATGGTGGCAACATTTAAGATATGCCTGGGGGAAAAAAAAAAAAAAAGACGTCCTTTCTTCATTGTGGCAAACATGATAATCATCCCTAGTTTACAAATAAATGCACACTTAACAAGCTTATAGCACATAATTAATTCTGCAAAGGATGCTGTTTGGCAGAGTGGGATTATGAGAATTGCATATTGATAGTGGCAGGAGAAATAAATCTATTTTCTCTGCGAAGGTAGGGTGTTCTTGTGTTCTCTAGAAACTGGCACATCTCAGAGGTGTTGCTCTCAAAACGATCTCAGGATGGAAAGAAATCAGTAATTACAGAGCCAGGCATTCGGTTGTGTCCTAATTTTCCCACCAGTTTTTCAGTGTTTCAGCTGCCTCAGAGACTTAAAGTATTCTCATTAGGTAGCTGCAGAGGCAACCGCTTGCCTACTCCCTCATTCTCTCGTTCGCATTTCCTTTTTTTTTTCCATTCCTGCCTTGGGAGTGACTGTGAAGATCATTTGCTGGAATGATTGGCAGGTTAGAGGATTCGATCAGATGAGTTCCTCTTAGTGCAGGTCAAAAAGGCTAGTTAGCAGGAGCTGTCGAAAAATGCCAGCAGCATTCGAAATGGGAAATGTCATGACTTCGAGGCAGGGGGTGCCACCTGGAACAGAAAGCCCCCAGCTCATTAGCAAGTTACAGGATGTGGGCTTAACTGGAGGGAGCAGAGAAGGAAAGATAATACCCAATAGGGAAAATGATTGTGAAGTGGAATTGATTTCATGTATAATTTGTTTATCACTAGAGGGGACAAATGCTGTCCTTCTGACATGAGCAGAGGAGTATGGACTATGAATGAAGCAACTTAGCATAATCTCCAGGTTGAGCTTTGGATTTGAAGAATGCAAACTTCTTTATTCTTAACTGTGGAAATGATCAGGTCATGTTACATTAATTAAAGCTGACATACTCTCAAATGTTTTATCTGGGCAATTGTGGCAATTGCGACAGAAACGGATAGAGATGGGCAACTTCAGAAAAGAAGAAGGATTTTTTTTTCCCCTTTGCTGGCATGGAAGACTAGCTCAGTTGCATACTGAATTATAACAGGGCTGGTGTTTATCTTCAGTGGTTAGCTAGGCTGCACAAATCGAACCACGGTTCTCGATTCTCCTGCAATCTCATTTATAGAAGAGAGCATTTGCCCTTTGGGAGATGTAGATCTAATCCATGTGAAAATATGTATGTATATTTTAGAATATGACTGTATCATATTTTGGCATAGTGTTAAAATTTTAATTTTTTTAAAGGGGAAGCTCTCCGATTTCATTACTGCCTAGTTGTCAGTTCATCTAGAATTTGATATTTTGCCATAAAGTCAACAACTTACAGTAGCCATAGTTACAGACAGAACTAAACCAAAAAGGTGTCCTCACAGGAAAAATTAATCTGCAGTTTGTAAAAAGAGAATGTAGTGGCAAAACAGAAAAGAACATTGCCTCTCATGTATTCAGACTGAACTCCAAATTGAAAGCTTCCAGTATTTCTACAGTGTATGAGATGAGCTTCAGCCTAAAGCCTTTCGCTACATAAATTCCATCAGAAAATGTCTTGTCTTTTGATAAGGAACTTCTACGATATCATTTATCTTTTACTTGGAGATCTTCATCTTGTTATTTTAAGTCACAGATGCCACAGCTGCAAGTCTTTCTGGGTGTTTACTAAAGGATGTTTACTTAGCATCCAGATTTTGGTTAAAGCATGTATTTTCAAAATGTCTTTGCCTTGAGTTTCTCTTTTCTCTTAAATATTGAAACCTTTTACGAGGCAGTTATGAAATAGCCAATGGTTGTTTTATCAAGCAGTCTCAGACTGCTGCCTTAAGTGACTAGGAATCTTAAAACCTCCTAGTCAAAACACTGGTGGAAAATGCATTCTGTTCTGTATTCAGCATAAAAAGCTTAGCATTAAGCTACTGAATATAGCTGTCAAGATATACTGCATTAGTTTTGTCGAATCTAAAACTTTAAACATCAGCGTGAATCCACTCATCCCCTCATTTGGGAGTTTTATTGTGTGGTCCAGAAGCTGGCCTTTGAAAAAAAATATATGAAATACTATTTGAAATGGTTCATCTAAAGTTAAGATTTTTTTTTTTATTCTGTCACAGTAATTCAATTTGCTAATAACTGACAGATGTATTTGAAAAAATGAATAAATCAACTATTTTGAGAGAAACGATTGTCAAAAAAAATTTTTTTTTAGTAAGAAGAGAATTGAGTCTAGTCATCCACAAGTGAGTTTCCAGCGTTCAGACTAATTTTTTAAAGATTTTATTTATTTATTTGAGAGAGAGGGAATGAGAGGGAGGAGGGTCAGAGGGAGAAGCAGACTCCCTGCCAAGCAGGGAGCCTGATGCGGGACTCGATCCCGGGACTCCAGGATCATGACCTGAGCCGAAGGCAGTCGCTTAACCAACTGAGCCACCCAGGCGCCCCAGACTAATTTTTTAACTAAGATGTCCTTACCTCTCAAGATGGGCAAGCTGGAGCTATCTGGCCATGCAGACCCGGAGGTGAATGTGGTGTGCGTGTTCATGCCTGGTCTTATCCGCCATCCTTTTCTCCACTTCCTGCCCTCAACTTGGCCTTCCACAGTCAACTCTGCAATCACAGACTTTGTAGAACTTCCACTCTTCTGTATTCTTCTCAATTAATCTTCTCTCTCTTAACTAAAATAGTAGTTGATACACATACTGACATTCTTGTATTTAGCATTCCCTTTGTTGAATATCTTCACTGCTTTATAGATTGAGTCACCTTGTTATTAAAAGTTTCGCCTTCGGATTTGTGGGTTCCCCTAAGATAAGGTCCCCTCAGATACACATTGAACCTGTATTTTCCAAATGACCAGTGCATGATTTTAGAAAATCATTGCATGGATAAAATATTCACTGGAAGTATGAAATAAACCAATAGATGTTAAAATAAAGAATACGAAGAATTCACTGATACCATTTCAGATTTCCCAGTGCAGCTGACCCTTAAGAAGTTACCACTTGTTGGGGCGCCTGGGTGGCTCAGTCGGTTAAGTGTCTGCCTTCGGCTCAGGTCATGATCCCAGGGTCCTGGGATCGAGCCCCACATCAGGCTCCCTGCTCAGTGGGGAGCCTGCTTCTCCCTCTGCCCCTTCCTCCCACTTGTGCTCTCACTCGCTCACTCTCTCTCAAATAAATAAATAAAATCTTTAAAAAAAAAAAAGAAATTACTACTTCTTGAGTTTTGTTGTAATATAAAAGAATATATATCCATGATTATCTGAAAGGTCTATTAAAATACTTTTTCCTTTTCCAGCTATGTATCTGGAGAGGCCACATTTTCTTCACTTGCTTCAACCAAAATAGTATATCATAGGACAGATTAAATACAGAAGCAGATATGAGAATCCAACTGTTTGGATCCAGCTAGACATTTAAAAAAAAGATTTGCATAATTGTAAAGCAGTGCCACTCCCTCACTAATTCTGTTTGAAAAATATAGTTATTTTTATTAAAATAATATTTAATGTTAACACAATGGGTTTTTAATGGACTAATAAATTAATATTTTAAAGTATCAATTTTAGTTCCAAATATGGTAAATATCTATAGTTATAATCCATATATACAGAAGATCTTTGAGGGTCCTCTATAATTTTTTTTATCATTTTTTTAAAGATTTATTTACCTATTTTAGAGAGAGTATGCCCACACACGAGTGCGGGAAGGGCAGATGGAGAGGGAGAGCAGCAGACTCCCCACTGAGTGTGGAGCCCGAGGGGGACCCTGAGATGCTGATCTGAGCCGAAATCAAGAGTCAGATGCTTAACCGACTGAGCCACTGAGGAGCTGAAATCAAGAGTCAGATGCTTAACCGACTGAGCCACTGAGGTGCCCAGCAGACTCCCCACTGAGTGTGGAGCCCGAGGGGGACCCTGAGATGCTGATCTGAGCCGAAATCAAGAGTCAGATGCTTAACCAACTGAGCCACTGAGGTGCCACAGAGGTCCTCTGTAATTTTTCAGAGAATAAAGTGTCTTTAACCACCAAAAAATGTGAGAGCCACTACTCTATCAGCAATGCCATTCATTAACTCTAACATGCTAACTGGTAAAAATATTGGTAATATTTTTCCCCTTTTAATAAATTGCTATTCAGTGCAATCTTTTTTCTTTATAAAGTTATCCCAGTTCTAACCATCTAATTGAATATCTCAGTTTTTCAATTTACGATGGGTATAAATCCTTATTCTTGCGTTCACACAGATGCCATCTGAAAATTATAGTAGAGTACCATTTACTATGCCCTTGATGATTAGTAGGCCAATTCATTTTTTTTTTAAGATTTTATTTATTTATTTATTTGAGAGAGAGAGCACAAGCAGTGGGGGAAGGGCAGAGTGAGAGGGAGAAACAAGCTCCCCGCTGAGCAGGGAGCCTGATGCAGGACTGGATCCCAGGACCCTGAGATCATGACCTGAGCAGAAGGCAGATGCTTAACCTACTACTGAGCCACTCAGGCACCCCTAGTAGGCCAGTTCTTAAAAGAATTTTTCTATGTATTAGTTTTTTAGACTGCGACTTTCCTTTTTTTTTTAACACATTAGTTTTGACCTTGTAGGGAGAGGCTCTGACTAGATGATTCTAAAGCATCAGGCCAGTTCACATAGCTTGTGTATAGGACTCAGGAGGACAGCTAGAACAGCACCCAGAGCAGACTCAGTGTAAATTCAGCTTCTTTCAGGAGAATGAACTCAGGTCTTTCCCTACCCACTGCTATGAGGTCACTTGTAGAAATCTGGGTACATTTGGGGGTTCAGAATTGAAAGTAACTACTCAGCATGAGTAGTGATCAGATTAGGGTTGTATTTTCTTAACTCTTTATTTTGAAATACTTTTAAATTTACAGAAGAGTTATAAAGCCAGTGCAGAAAGCTATGCACTTCACCCAACTTCTCATATTAACACCTTTATAACCATGGTACATTTATCAACTTAAGAAATTAATGTAGGTACCATACTAGTAATTAAACTACAACTGTGACTGAAGTTCACCTGTTTTCATACTTCTGTCCTTCTGTTCCTGGAGCCCATGCACAGTAGCATGTGGCATTTAATCATCGTGTCTCCTTACTCTCATCTGGTCCGTGATAGTTTCTCAGTATTCTCTTGTTTTTCATGACCTTGATTCTTTTGAAGAGTACTGTTCAGGCATTTTGTAGTGGAATGTCCCTCATGATGTTGTCTCATGGTGATGGATTTCAGGGAAGAGTACCACCCAGATGAAGTGCTCTTCTCCTCACACAATGTCAGGAAGTCCATGATGTCCACAGGCCTTATCACTGGTCATGTTGACCCTGATCACTAGGTTAAGATGGGTGAGGTTTTAAAGCCACTGTGATATTCAGAAAGTAAAATCAGAGAAGCAGGAAGTCTGAGACAGGTTCTCAGATCGAAGGAATTCAAGATGAGTTCCTGAACTGAGGACAGGGCTGCTTGATGTCGGACTCGGGCGCTGGGCGGTGGGGGTAGGGATTACTCTCGGGACTCAGACCTTCCACCTGAAAATGGGTAGAAATGGAGGAGAGGAGTCACTGGCGAAGAGGACAGTGTCCAAGTTAGGAAATCAGAGATGGTCCAGCTGCTGACTCATGATCAGTGATAGGATTCTGCAACATGTCTGACAGAATGTGAAATATATTTCGTGAACATGAATAAATGTATAACTATTTTGCACGTGTTGGGAATAAAGCCAAAGTTTCATCCCCTCTGTACTGAAGTCTCCTGTGATTTGTCTGTCTAACCCCACTAGAATCTGAATCTCTGCCTACAGGAATTTGGTGACATTTTATCCTCGTTTCACAATTTTATCTCCGTTTCCTAGTATGGCACATAATTTATGCTCATTAAGTATTTTTAAAATGTTGACTGAATTAGTGAATATCCAACTAACTCACCATACCATAATCTCCTGTTCTTTTAGCAAATATTTTTTGAGTAGCCATTATGTTGGTGCTGTTCTAGGAAGTAGTGAATAGGACAGTTTCTAGCTTCAAGACCCTCACAATTTAGAGACACAGATAAGAACATTTAAATTTCAGGATGATGAAGGCTACAGTAGAAAGTTGCATGAAGCTACGCTGGGGGACAGATGAGGTAAAAATTAATTCTGCCAGTGGAGCTTGGAAAGGTCTCACAATGGAAGAGATTTTGAGCCAAGGGAGGAATTATATTTTCCATGGGCAAGAAGGAGGGGAAGGGTGTTTTCTCACAGAGGAAACACTGAAAGCAAAGTCATGTCACAAAGTGGTAAAGCTAAAGAGCATGGATAGGAGGAGTGAGAAGGGACAGAACTGAAAACAAGATTTGAAGCTGGATTCTGAATGGTCTGGAATGACATGCTAGAGAGTTTGGATTTTAATGTGATTGTCCATGGGGAAATATATACGACTTCCTGGTCAAATACAGAAGAATCAAAACATCTTAAAGCTGGGAAGATCCTTTAGGGACTATATAACAACTTGAAAGAAGATGTAGTATTTTTTTCTTTTCTTTGAACTTCTTATTATGATAAATCATGTCTTGAAAATAAGTGAAGAAAATGTATAAAATTCCATTCACAGTTATAGCTAACATAATATTAGAATATTAGAAATTATACCAATATTTACCCTTCTTTTTGACTGAAAAGCTATTCATCCTTCAGCCCTAAAATTTTGTGAATCTATTATAGGTATGGTTCCTTTAGTATACATTTTTCAACATGTATGTAACATGTTTCTTGGAAAGTTATGCATGAATAATTTTAGTTGAAACAGTATGCCTTCTCTGTTTACATATCTTTTTGTGAAATGAATAATGACTCCCTTAATTTAAGTGTTGTGAATAGGTAGAATTTCAATATGAAATTTAGGGGAAATGCAAAAACTAAAACGTGAGATAACTAGTTTTCCCAGGATAAAAATTTAAGACAGTTTCTTTCGTAGTATTGTAATACTTTTGAATGGTGACAAATGGTAACTATACTTATCATGGTGAACATTTCATAATACATATACATACGCACACACACATATATAATTTATGTATATATACACATATACGTATGTAATATATGTATAATACATGTGCATATATATATGGAATTGCTGTATTATACACCTGAAACTAATCTAATATTGACTATTAACTATACTTCAAAAAATTAAAACGATTTTTGAATTGAAAGAAATGCATAAGAATTTAGATCTTCATGGTCTTAATTGTAATGTGGTCAGCACTCAGTAGGTGTGCAAAAGTTATTTTCATGAATAAATTCAAACATATTTATGAGCTTTAAGTTCCTATAAGAGTAAACTCTAGTTTTCCTACCCATTTTTGCCTAAATCCAAATAAACTGTTAAGTATTTGAAGATCTTAAAGTCTGTCTGCCCAATTACTTAAAACCACCTAAGATTTAGTAACTCAATAACATTTTTGATCATGATGACAATAATGACAGAGAAAAAATGTTAAAATGACTAACATAAGACAGATTAAACAAACTATTTAGAATGGACCACTTAAAGATTTTTACAAGAAATTATTGAGTGCATTAAAATATACCAAACTAGTGCTCGCTTTGGCAGCACATATACTAAAATATACCAAACTAGATGGAATATTATAACAGCCTTAAAAATTATAGTCATAAAAGTAATGAACATGCAGAAATACATGGGATAATGTGAAAAAAGTAGAACATTCTGCTTATATATATAAAACTTATGTGTAAGGAAAAATGACTGGAAATACACTAAATTGGTATATCCCTGGTTTAACAGAGAAAAATGGATTTACAAATTTTATTGCATAACTAAGAAAGTTAATTTACAGTTTTATAGCCATGGTAGGTTCTTACTATAATTCCAACCACAGAGCCATCTTGAATGGGTCCCAGCTCTTTGATGTTCTCTCATTACCAGACTTTCCTCTGTAGATAGTAGCATATGATGCAGAGTCAAATACCAAGCCAAATAAACTCATTTATAACCACAGAGCATTTCATTATTTAAAGTATTTTCTATTCTCCTAAGAAATGCTGGTAAATTAACACTAGAAATAGCAGTGTCCAAATTATTAAGGAACAGCATGGAAACATAGTTTAGCCAAAGCAAATAGAAGAGCTAAAATAATCACATCAGAATAAAAATTTGGAATTCCAGATTCTTCACCTTCTGCTTCTCTGAATAAATTTTTCAAGAGGCTGTTTTTTGAGTCTGTTTTAATGGAACATTGTCTCCTTCCCTATGCCAAGACTAATTGCACAACATTGTTCTGTGTGTTGAGAGCATGGAGACATTGCAAGGAAGCCATGACGGTTTTCCAGTTAAATCCATTTAACTACAGCTCAACAGCTCATGGCTGATGGAAAGTCTTCGAGGTAAATAATTTATCACCTCACCTCATCCCCAAAACTTCTCCTGATCATGATAGCGTTGGTCTGCCTGCAAGAACATAATACAATCTTTGGTGGTCACGGCCCACTTCTGGGACCTGAAATGTTTGCAAGAGGTCAGAAATTAAGATTCTTGACCTTCTCTCTGTCTTGTCTACAGCTTAAGGATAAAGAAGAAAGTCTGGTGAGGCAAAATCATTACCTTTTATTTGTACCTTTTATCTGTAATGCAGTGTAAAAATAAATTTTGAGAAGAAAAATGTATAGGTGGAGAAAAATGCATTTGTAGAATATTTGTGTCAACGAAACATTCACTGTTAATTCTTTTTCACTTTCTTTGTGACTTCCCATGTGATACTTCACCATTCAGTAAGCTTTGTTTTTGAACTGTTTTCCTATAGTTTCTAATTTCTACCTTCATTCCATCTTTTGACTTGAAATATTCCCTGGGAGGAGTGAAAAAAGAAAAGTGTGTGTGTGGTGGGGGGTGGCCGCGTGGGGTGGAAGGAAGGCAGAGGGAGGGAGACTGCTGGGGGGAAAAAAGATTTAAATGAGAACTAGAATGAATGCCTCACTTGTTGGCTTTTAGCACAATTACCATACCTTAGGAAATATGCAGGGAATAGTTAATTACGACTAAATGAGCCCCTTTTAGAGGCAGTGGCAGGCCCGGGGAGCTGACTGTCAGAACCTTGAAGGATGTTGAATTGGCAGGCTGGTCTCCTTGTCAGGCGGGTGATGGTCTGCCGGGGAAGCCAGACAGAGAAAAGATAGCTGGGTGAGAGTAGCCTCAGACAAGGGAGCCACGGATGGCATTTGCATACTTTCCCTGCAAAGGGGGTTTAATCCAAAGAAAGGAGGAGATTTCAGTATTGTCAGGCAGGCTTTGTTCGGGGTGGAGAGCAGAAGGAAATCTGAAGAGGCCTTTCTCAAAGCCTTGGTCTCCGCCTTGAGGTTGTTCTAGTAAAGTTATGTTCTGGAGGGTTGTTTGCACACTATTGTCTGTTTGAAGATCTTCTAAACCCAAAGGGCTCAAAGTATCCCCCTTATCCAGCACAAAAGAAGGGAATTTGTGTGGTAAAAATGACTTGTGTTGCAAACTGAGCCCAAGCACCCTTTGTTCTTGCACAAAATACTCTGAAGTTCAAGGATGTCTTTTCGAGCCACACTGAGTGAGTCACAGCAGTGTTTGCAGGCTAGAAAACAAGGTAAAACCAACTGATACTTGTGTCTTTCTTTGCCAGCTCAAAGAAGTCCTTAACATAATTCCCCAAAAAAGATGGCTCAAAAAATGTGGCAGATTAAAAAAAACAATTTTTGATTGCCCTGGATCATTTTTACCCTGTTTCTTCACAGAATTTTCCGAAATTGAAGTGTTTAAGTCTAAAGTTGAGGCAAACTATTTGGACCATTAAGCAGAAAGCTTTCTCACCACCTGACCAACCTTATCTTTTCTCTGGCAACATGAGCTTATGATTGTGGTGTGTGTCCAATTGTCCAAACTATGTCTCCTTTTATAAACTGTGGTGGACTATGGAGTATGCGATGGTCTTTTCTTCAGCAGAAGTTTCTCTAATAGTCCACACACTTATAGTGAGGAGCGTGTATCTGCAGTACCTGCTTATGTAATAAATCGTCATGATATTTATGGGTCAGAAATCAGGACTTGTTTCAACTGCACTCGTTGGTGTGAGCCTAAGTACCCATAATCCTTATGGTTGAGGAAAGTTATGTACTAAAACACAGAATCTGAGTTTTAAAAAACTACAGTGTACTTGTCTGTAAGGATAATGTGGGCGATTCTGAGTGCCTTTTAAATTTGTCCTCCATGTGGAGCTTAATGCTTCAGAAAATGTGGGCTTTATATATGTGTGTGTATATATATATATATATATATATACACATAATTCAAAACATACAAACTAAATATGGCTTATAGCTGATTAAGCAGGATATACAATAAAACTTGACCTTGGAAGTTAGAAAACAAGTAGGTATTTATTCATAGCAACTAATTTAGCTTGAGACTTTTTTTATTAAAAATATTACTTTGTCAATTTTTTTATTGTTGTTGATACTTTTGCTGGATTTTTGGCTCCTTTGGAGACCTGCAAAGAAGACCCTATACAAATTCAAAATAAAAATAAGCAATGAAAAATCTGTTTGTCTGAGGGTCTAAAAAACAAGGAAATGTCCCTCTGAATTTCAAAATAAAGGTGAAACCTGTCACATGTAAAAAAAAGAGAGAGAGATAGAAAGCTTACTTTGAAATTAGCGTGAACCAGCTTCTGAGAGACAGTTATGCCCTCTTCATTTGGTAAAGTAATTAAGCAACCTTTTATCAAGATAATCATATTTTCAGATTTCCACTGATGTTGTAATACCAGTGAGTTTGGATCAAGGTGAGGCTGGAAGCTAAGACATTGGCAGTGGCCAGATTAGAGCTTTCTGATGTTATAAATGAGTAGATAAAATGGTGCTTGCTACTTTCCTAAATACGTTATTTTTTTGTTATTGTTGAGATCCTCGTCTCTGAACTAAGTAAACTCTGCTTTGCTGGAAGTGGTGCATTTCTTTCTCCTGCTTTGCATTTTTCTCTGTGAGAAGCGTGTCTGAATTGGGGGGACCTGAATATACCTCTTTGTTGCTCAGCTTGTCAGGCACAGCGCTGCGTTCTCTTTCCCACCAGGAAGGTCAGGCCGCTGGGGGCCAATCTGTTTTCTGAAATGAACCCTACTGTCTGTCCCTGGTGTCTGACAGATTGAAACAGTTGTCTGTGTTACTGTGCTTTCAATGCTTTTTAAATGCTTCATTTTTCTGGGAAAAACGTACTATATGGAGGCTACAGGAAAAAGATAAAAATTTTTAAAAGGACTGGACTTTTGGTATTAATATTTATCTAAAAGACAAATTTAATTAACTTTCTAAGAACATATTTACAGATTAGGAAGTTAGCTGTATGCACCATGCATACACACACTCACACACACCAAGATAAGCCTTCACTTACGAGTTCTACTTCTAAAGACTTATATTGAGGGTTCTTTTTTTTTGTTTTTCCCAGTTGGAGTAATAAAATTATGAAGTATGGAACTGTTTCAGTGGTAGAATTTGTAGAAGTAAGAGTCTTTTGTTCACTTAGATTTCAGTTTCATGTATTTTGATCAGAGGTATGTATAAAGCCTGAAGAAATTTGTACTGTGCTGAGCCTCACTTCAATACTCTCCAGATAATTGAGCTAATTAAATCTTTACCAACATTAACACAACACCAGCATTCCTTGGACAGTGGATAATTATTGCACGAACATGGCAAGCTTAAACTAAACAGATGAAAATAGAGTCCTGTGGAATGGGTATTGAGTTTATTCTTTATTCATCTTTTGATAAGGTTTAATTAAAACTGCCTCTCTCCATTGTGGTGAGAATGAATGTGCTTGTTTTCATAGTGAAAAGCAAATTATTCACTTCAGCCATGGTTCAATAATCAAAGCCTTTGCAAAGTTTTGGGTTATAGTGTAGCTGTGGGGATATAATTGCTGCAATTCTGTATGAAGGCTTTATCTTTTTTTATTACTTTCTCTTATTTTTGTAGAAAGAAATTTAGAAAAGCCCATTTTGTGATTTGGTGTGGAAGTACGTATGTCTGAAGCCTTCCGTGTACGTTTACCATGGCTAGGTTTGTCTTTTGTTTTTTGTTTTTTTCAAAGGTGTATTTCTTACAGCCTCTTGCTAAAATGAAAAATGAAAAGGGACACACATTTAAATAAATGGTATTTGAGATGGGTCTTTTAAGTTAGTGTAGAAAGTTCAGTGAAACCTTTAAATTCTGTGGCTCCCACTGGATTGGCATGGTACCCAACCATCCTAAGGGTAGAAAAGGAGTAGACGCTGGGAATTCTTTCTGCAAAGACACGTTCGCATTCTCTTTCACGTTCTTCAAATCCACTGGAAAGATTTTCCTTGTTGTTGGTTAAAGGGGGTGGTGGTTTTTTCCCTTAGGTTGGTGATAATTTTGTAGCATGAATAGATTTTATGTATATTAATGACAACTTATTTTCAAACTGTTGTCATGACTGTGCTGGGATTTCTTTTCCTCTCTTCTGCTTTTTTTTTTTTTTTTAATAAAATTGGAGAATGCAAGACATAGGATGTTTTATGGAATGAAGGACAAAAATAAAACTGAGCCTTGGGCATCAACTGGAAGCAGAGATTCAAACACAGACACGTTGTCTCTCCTCCTCCTTTTTGTTGCCTAGATTCTGACTTTCCCTGCTTTTCTGGTCCATGTGGTGGAAGCCTTTGTGGACTTGGCCCATGATGTGTCATAAGAAAAAAAGACCAGACATCGCCGTAGGTCAGCATTCCCGACTCCCTACCAAGGGAATCTGCCCTTCTGAGATCAAGTGAATTAGCCCTACATCCGAATGGTAGTGCCTCCGCTTATGACTGCTCACTGCACTTTTTCCTCGTCAGTTTCTTAAAGACAACAACATGCAGACATGAGCAATATTTTCTTATCTATACAATTATTTTAGGATTGTCATTGAATGCGGTACTTTTGAACTCCCTTCACGTGCAGTGATCATTATCCAGTGGACTGGAAATAGTGTTTCTTAAATGGAATAGACAAGATGAGAAAGGAGAATGTCAGATGACAGGTGTAGTAAGAGCATTGTTTGATGGACGTTTTGTCTCAGCTCTGTGTGTGGGTTTGTATGTGCTCGTGTGCCCTTGTACTGAGTCACTTAATACAATGTGTTTTTGCCATGAGTTGTGGGCAAAACAAGTTTGAAAGCCAGTGGCTGCTCCTCTGATCTCCTTCGAGGTTTCTCTTGGGAGGTGGGGGCGGGGAGACACTGGGCAGAACTCCAAGTCCATCACTCTCCCCATCAAAGTAGCTCCACTTTAATCTGCTGTCTTCGTTATGTTTCCATCTAAAATATCTTTTAAACAAAGGATGCAGTGGCCAAAAGTTTGAATAAATGATTTCCCAGGTCCCTTCTTGGGACTTTTAAAGCTAAGTACAGTAGCCACCAGGACCAGATCAGGCCTTACTTTGCTTTTCTGCTCTAGGGAGGGCTTGGGAAACTCTCCAGCCCTCACTTGTTTGGGTTTCTTTCTTTCTTTCTTTCTTTCTTTCTTTCTTTCCTTTCTTTCTTTCTTCTTTCATTCCTCCCTCCTTTCCTCCCTCCCTCCCTTCCTTCCTTCCTGTTGAAATGCAGTTTCCCTACTAATCCTATAGAAAACTCTGAGACTTAGCATATAACCAGGACAACACTAAATCTGAACAGACTTTAAACAGCCTCACCATTAGAAAAGAGGAAAGCAACGAGTCCTTCTCCCTGCATGTTTCCTGTCTGATTCATTAGGGAGCGACGAAAGGCAGAGGTGAAAATTGGTGACATGAGCAGGAAGGAGTCAGGCAGCCTCACGTGCCTGAATAAGGTCCTTAGAGAACTGGGGATAGAGGGGAGAGGCAGTCTCTTTAATCAAAATAAATAATAAGAAAACGAGCTGACTTTCCGAAATGTGCATTTTACTTGACTTCCTTTGGAAAGTTAAAATTGGTTTAGCCATCACTTTTTCTGCCTTTGACATCCTTGAGGGGATGATCTAGGTGACACACAGTGTCCAAAAGCTGGGATCTCATGTTGAACTCTTGTTTAGTTATGAGCTCTGTTTTGTCTATATGCAAAAAATGTCAAACAGTAATGGGCTTCCTTTCTTTGGACCTTATGGTAATGGACATTTTATTGGTCATTCATTGCATTAATATAGCCTGTTAGCAGTAGCCTTCACCCTGAACAGGCAGCTCTCTAAACTCAGGGAAGCTGTGTAGAGTAGGGCTTAGGGTCTTTGGCTTGGCCCAGCAGCTTGGGCCTTGAGGCATCACTGACTATTTAACAGCTTCCTGACCCGGGCTAAGTCTTAACCTCCTAAGCCTTAGGTTTTCCTATCTGTCAGTCAGAAGGAAGAATAGTGCCTTTCTTATCAGCATGTTGAGATTAAATGGGATGATACACATAAAGCATTTAGCACAGTGGCTTGCTTGGTTTATAACAAGGGCTCAGTAGCTATTATGAATCCCAAATTCCATGAAGTCTGTGGTAAACAAAAGACATATTGACTCGAACTCTTTCGTAATTGTTTTTGGTTTGTCTTTCCATTTCGTTTACCAAAACAAAATTTTAAAAAAGCTAGAAATCCTTACAACGCAATGTATTTCTTGGTACAAATCATATATAATCGGGCCACCTGGGTGGCTCAGTCAGTTAAGCATCTGCCTTCGGCTTAGGTCATGATCCTGGGGTCCTGGGATCTGAGTCCCGCATTGGACTCCTTGCTCAGCAGGGAGTCTGCTTCTCCCTCTCCCTCTGCTGCTCCCCTGCTCATGCACTCTTTCTCTCACTCTCTCTCTCTCTCTCGGTAAATACATAAAATCTTTAAAAAAAATCATACATAATCATGACGGAAGGAAGAACACATTGAAGTTCAGTTTGGCATGAGTTTTAAAGAGGATGAAGAAAGGGGATTGGTGAGACATTCAAGAGACTATTTTTTGTCATCAGCAAAAAAGGACAAAGGTAGAACTGAACCTGTTCCAGGCAGGGGATGGCAAGAATTTACTTGAGAGAAACAAAGACCATGATAAGGTGGAAGCAGTCTTTAAGGAAGATTATTTCAGTTTCATGGCCCTCAGTAGAGGGTTGTTGGAAAATCATTCCAAAGAAATCATTCATGTGACGTAGTCGTGTGGTTGAAGTGGGAGGGAATAAGCAAGAGAAGAATTAAAATTGCCTCCTACTTTGTGAGCCTAGAGCATTGGCCAGATGGCACCTTCCCTGGTGGCCTGGAAGAACTCGGAAGGGGTAATCGGTAAGTGGGGACAGTGAAGCCGTGTGGCCACACCCAGTAGAAGAACGCTTTAGTTTAAGTTGGTGTATCAATAGAGAGTGAGCAATTAAAAGCAGAACCAAAGAGGATAGCGCTCTGGTGAGGTCAACATAACGGTTCAAAAATGGGCTCAGTGATACTGAGCTGTGGGGAAAAGTCGGCACAGACAACAGAGAGAGAGGTCAGAAAAAAGGCAGAAATAAGTTGTAAGTGTGTCCCGCTCAGCATCCTGTCCAGGACCTCTTCTCTGTGCAGAGTTCCACACTACGAGTGTTTGTCTTGCTCTGATTTTCCAAAACACCCTGGAGGCTATAACCTGGGAGCCTTTAGCAGACCCTGGCCACACACGTTGGATTTGCCTAAAACAGTGTTTTTAAATCTTTAAGATAAGAGCCAGCACTTACAACTACATAGATTCTACCTAAAAATCCACATTTTTCTGCATCTCATTAAAAAGAAAAGGACGATGGAGCCATTCTGGGCATTCTCTAACTGCAGTGATCAGCGAGGGTTGAGTCGTGCCTTCTTTAAAAGAAGCTGCGCTGTGAACTCTGCCACAGTCTCTGCCACTCCAACCTGTCCTCCCACCACTGAGGCTAGGAAGCGGATGCTTCTCACCTTCACCTTTTTGCGGTTGTTTATCTTACACAGAGGTAAAAGGAAAGTGAGACATCACTTGTAATGATGTCTCTGTCCTAAATGACAAATGTAAAAATAGCCAAAGGAGCTTGTTGTTGAAGAAAAATTGACGAGAGCAAATTTCTTTATATAAATTAATGTAGCACACTTCCCTCATGAATGTCACCTCCTTGGCCCTTATTGGCCTGTCTTAGAATCTTTTCCATTTGGTAATTAGTCAGATTTATTTTACTATTATATGTATTTACCTTCCACTTCCAAGAGGACCTACCATAAAGCTTCTTGAGGTAAAGTCAATCTATTCCGTAGCATCTAGCATAGTGTTGCACATAAAATGAAATATTTGCCTTTAGTTGCTGGGGAACTGGTAGCAAACTGAAAAGAATCTAACAGGTTTCCAAGGAAGAAAGATATTCATGGAAATAAATGGCCCAGATGAATGAGAACCAGAAGACAATTGGCAAACATGTATTAAATGCCAACCAATTACATATAGATTTGTGAGCTATCTGAGGCCATGGTTGAATTAGTCCCCTCAGGCTACCGTAACAAAATACCATAGACTGGGTGGGTTAAAACACCAGGCATTTATTTCTCACTGTTCTGGAAGCTGGAAAGTCCAAGAGCAAGGTACTGGCATATTTGGTTCCTGATGAGACTCTCTTCCTGGCTTATATGTGGTCACTTTCACACAATGTCCTCACATAGCAGAGAGGGAGAAGGAGAGCTCTAGTCTCTCTTCCTCTCATACGGATACTCATCCCGTCATGGGGGCCCACCCTCATGAACTCATCTCAACCTAATTACCTCCCAAAGCTCCAATCCCAGATACCACCACATTGGAGGTTAAGGCTTCAACCTATGAATTTTGAGGAACATCAACCAGTCTGTAACAGTGGTCCCCTAGTGTCAAGTAAGTGCATTAAATGATATAAGATACAGATGACCACTAGCTCAAGGTAAGAGGCGAGAAGTATACAAGTGTAAATACAGTGCCAGGAAAACAGAGCAGGGACAGTCCCCGCGGAGTCAGGGAATGCTTTGTGGAGAGGAGAGCAGTGAGCTAAGGCTTGAAGACGAGGTGGGATATTTATAGTCCGGGACTGGCTTCCAGAGAGGCGGACTTAAAGGCACAGAAAGGCTAAAAAGTCCAGGGTGTGTTTGAAGTGGACCAGAAACGCAGTGGCCTTGGACAGCCCAGTACCAGAGTGGGTGTATGGGTGTGCCCAGAGAAGGGCAAGGAAGAAAATCTGACCAAAGACCATTCACTGTAATGTCTGAATACTCACGTGCTCCTCTTTTCCTGAACCTTTTCCCTTTATTTCTAGAGAATTCTGCAGTGCACAATAAAGCACAGTGATCGGGTTTATAAGAATAATAGTGACGGGGCGCCTGGGTGGCTCAGATGGTTAAGCGTCTGCCTTCGGCTCAGGTCATGATCCCGGGGTCCTGGGATCGAGTCCCACATCGGGCTCCCTGCTAGGCGGGGAGCCTGCTTCTCCCTCTGCCTCTCTCTCTCTCTCTCTGACTCTCATGAATAAATAAATAAAACATTTTTTAAAAAAAAAAAAAGAATAGTGACAACATCTCACTTACTGAGCGCTCACCGTGCGTCAGGCATCCATGCTGAGCGCTTGAGCGAATATTCTCTTAGTCCACACAACCGCCTTCTGACTTAGGTGTGCTCATCCCCATTTTGCAGAGGGGAAAACTGAGACATGAGCTGGTTGTTCACGTCACCCACATCCTGCTGAGTGGTGCAGCTGCTCTCATAGCCCCGTTCAGCAAGGGGCTAGAAATGTCACCTAGTAGTGCCTCATCTCGTACCCAATGCGGGTCTCATTCTGACTTCCGACAAGCCTGCTCTACTTTCGATGTCTCCATCACAGTCTGTCTAAGCCTACGCAATTATTTAGTTGCTGATGTCTCGAGGAACTTGGACTACCTCTGGAGATAAAATTAGAGATGCAAGAGCTACAGTTGCCCCCAAAACCCTGTCCAAATTGAGTTAATTAATCTGTAACTCGAAAACCCTAAAGGCCCTATTTAAATACAATTTCACTGTTAGTGAGAAGCTCCAGGAACCTTGATTAAAACTGAATGCAGTCAGAAATAAAAAGTGTAAATCTGTCTTTCATCTAAAATTCTCAACATGAAAGTTGGGCGCAAGTTCCTATTGTTTCAGTTGGCTCTTAAAACACGTATCACAGTTATTAGTAAAATGATAATGTTCTATATAAATTTCATGAAGGCCCAAGTGGTCTGAAAACATCTGAGATTTCTACATAAGCACTTGTTTTTTAAAACATATCCTTAAGATACTATTATTATAGGCCAAATTCAGATGGTATTACCATTTTCATAAATATTTCTTTCAGAATAAAGATCTCGTAGGTACAGTAGAATTCCTGTGCAGCTTTCGTCTCTGACCAGTTTTCTTGGATTCAAGCAGCCTGTTCTTATTTATGTCACCTTAAGGGACAAGGGAACACAGATCATCCAGAAGCCATTCAGTTTGAGAACGCAGTATTTGAACCTCAGCTGTGCTATTGTAGTCATTTTTGGCATAATCTAATAGTAAAATTAGTCTGTACTTCGTAAAATACTAGTCCTTTTGGAGCAGGAATTCCAGAATGGCCTGATGCCTGGAGCAAGTCCACAAAAGGGATCATACACTTGACAGATATTTGAGGGCTTTTTAAAAATGTATAGCATGGGGCGCCTGGGTGGCTCAGTCGGTTAGGCGACTGCCTTCGGCTCAGGTCATGATCCTGGAGTCCCGGGATCGAGTCCCGCATCGGGCTCCCTGCTCAGCGGGGAGCCTGCTTCTCCCTCTGACCCTCCTCCCTCTCATGCTCTCTGTCTCTCATTCTCTCTCGCAAATAAATAAATAAAATCTTTAAAAATAAATAAATAAAAATAAAAAAATAAAATAAAAATGTATAGCAAAAGCAAACAAAGTAAAGAATCAAAGGTAAGAAAGCATGCAAGGGAGAGATGATTGAAAGAAAAGCATAAGCTCTTCCTCACTCTTCATTTCTAGGCTATATCTTTACAGTTGGGTGGGTTCCAGGGACATAGTGGCAGGGAGGAGAGAAAGAAGGGAGACTATGGTGGACCTTCCTCCCTGCAAAGAGATTTAAACACTGAGATTGTGTTTCTCTCCTTTCGTTTTCACCTTTTATTTTTTTTTTATTCTTAACTAGTTGCTGAAGTATGCGTGAGGAAAGCCATAGGTATTTGCTCTTCAGAGATCAAGTACTCTTAAAAACAAAAAGAAATGGTTCTCAGGGTTTTCCTAAGAAAAACACTAACTGAATGAGACAGAAGGAGGGATGACCTATTCTCTTCGGCGGTTTAAGATTTCCTATTGATGTGGATAACCAATATATGCAAAGGCCTCTTCTGATGGAGCAGTCTCAGTACCATCCGTATAGTGCCTTATTTCTTTAGACACACCTTTTTAGAAGGCTGAAATTTAAATTAATAAACCAGTCAGGGCTGCATGCCGACATGACTTGAAAGTTAACTGGAATTTATTGATCTGCAGCCTACAAGCTGTTCTTTGCCGCACTGCACATAAGAAAGCCCGTCTTTAAAGTCGCCAAAAATTTTTTTTAATTAACTCAGAAAAGATCCTTTACATCTTCAGACAGTACTGTTGTTTGACTGGAACCTTCTCCCCTCTACCCCCTCCCCCCCAAATCGGGTCATTAGTGACTAAAGTTGACAACAGCAATACTAATGCAACATTCACAATCCGTGTTCCATTTTCTCCATTAATTGAGAGAATGGAACCAGTGGCTCATGGGACCCGCCACCCTTCCTCAGTCTGTGGGAGGGATGGGAGGGGAGGCTCAAAAGCTGGGGATGCAACTAGAAGGCTCCTCATTTCCTTTATTAACCTGTTAAGAATCTAGCCTCCCAAATGTCCAAAACTTCTTACACCTATTTCGATTTTTCCCCGAATGCTTTCTCTTGAAGAGCTGCCTGTTGTGTAAATCTGAGCCCTTCCTATCAGGTGTCCTAAAAGAGCCTTTAAACTTCAAAGGGGGTTACCTGGCTCTACTGTTCAGACAGTGAGCATAAGGGATACCCCCACTTGCATCCTTTGTGATTTTACAAACTTTTCCAGTCACTCCTCTCAACTTCTGTTTTTTCCTTGCCGAGCAATTTTTCCACCCTCGTTTTTCTATCCTCCATTTTTCTTTCATTACACACACACACACACACACACCAATGAGGTTTTTTCCCCCCTCCATTTTTAAAAATAATACTTAGAATATTTTATTCTCTCAGTTTCACTGGACTTTTCTAATCAGATATCTTATAGGACATAGTAATCAAACTTGTCCATGTTGGGTGGGGCAGATATGCCAGTTTGGTACAAAAGTAAGAGCATCATCTGCTTATCACCTTTCGGGTCTCCTGTACTCCCCCTTCTTCTCTCTTCTCTTCTTCTCTTCTCTTCTCTTCTCTCTCTCTCTCTCTCTCTCACACACACACACACATACACAAAATCTTCCCATGGTTTTATCACATGAAAGAGGCAGATGGGTCATACAGATCTTTCTTTCTTTGAGTGTGCTTGCTCTCTCTCTCCAAGATGACTTTTAAAATAAACAGAAAATCCAGCTAATGCTGTCTGTTACTTGTAACACTTCTCTGATGAAAATTGTTGTTTCTACTCATTATTTCCCATCTTAAATCTACTCCTCTCTCCATGAAAAAACACTTTCCCCAATCTCATGTTAACTCCATTTTTATAAACAATCTTTGATGTGGAACCTTGTCAAAGGGTTTTTAAAGTTTAAATAAGTTATGTGCCCTGCTTATTTACCTCTTCAAGTAACTCAAAATGGTTGAAGAGTTGTGCCCCACCCCCCCGCCCTCTCTCCATTGGGCTCCATCCCAGGACCCTGGGACCATAACCTGAGCTGAAGGCTTAACTGACGGAGCTACCCAGGCACCCCTAAATGAGCATGTTTAACATTAAAATCAGCATCAGGAAATCAGTCAAGAAGTGAAAGGGGGGCACCTGGGTCCTGCACCGGGGACCCCTTCTCAGCAGGGAGCCTGCTTCTCCCCCGCCTCCCTCTAT
Source organism: Leptonychotes weddellii (assembly GCF_054177405.1). Lineage (NCBI taxonomy): Eukaryota > Metazoa > Chordata > Mammalia > Carnivora > Phocidae > Leptonychotes > Leptonychotes weddellii. Next base: position 65,749,309 of record NC_138380.1, on the reverse strand, counting down.
CTGTCTCTCATGAATAAATAAATAAAATCTTTAAAAAAGAAGAATGAACACCATAAAAATTTAAAAAAAAAAAAAAGGATTTGCAAATCATAATGATGTGAACATAATTACATTTTACTGAGATAGGAGTTGTCCATTTCCAGTCCCTTTAAAAAGATAGATGGCAGCTCCTTTGGTGGGTATGAAGTTGGTCAGGTAATAATTAGCTTTGGTGCCCTAGGGTAGAAAATGGGAGTGTCCCCTATAAGTCCATCTCTATTCTGGATGTTTAGGCTACAAAGTCAAGTAAGTCTTGGTGCCCACCCTTCCGGATACCACAGTCTTCTGGGAAAGACAAGCAGCACTCACCAAATCTTGCCCGAGTCATGAGGACTGCGGTAGGGTACAACCAGGAGCGCAGTAGGACCGCGGAGGAGGGATATGTCAACAATGCTGCTGGTGGGGCTCCTTGCTTAAAGGTATTTATGGTTTCCGTTCGCTTTGTATCAATACAGGTCAACAAATGTTCATGCGGTCCTTCCTGCATGCCAGGCGTTGTGGAGACAAGATATAGCTGTTGTCTGTAAGGGGCCTGTAGACGAACAGCTAAAGTCGTTGACATTTTTTATAAAAACATAACACACTAGATGTGAAAATTTACAATTAGGAAGCCTGGGCCCTGTATTAGAGGCCTAATGATTTTTGAGTGCTCTGGATGGGCCAGTAGTCCTAGCTCATTTTTAATAATAATATTTATTCAACACTCTGCTTTCTGCCATAAAACAGTTCTACCCTCTTGAAAAAGAACCATCTCGAGAAATGGAAGCGAAAGGGCCATTTCCGGATACGGAGTGAACAGCCCTGCAGCGAGGGAAGTAGGTGGTGGGAGATGTTATTTGGGGGGGAGGAAATGCTGGAAAAGAGCTTTCGTTCAAAATATTCCCTCCCTCATCTGAAGGCCTCTTCAGAATGTGCCCTTCCCTTTGGGAGCTCCTTCAGGAAAAAAGTTAGCACCGCCTTGTGCGTGTGTTACAGTCCGTTTCTTTGTTGGGGTCTTCTCTGGCTTCCCTACCCTCGGCGCCACCCTCCTTCGGTCGTGCAGCCTCTGGCGCATGCGCACGCAGGATCCCGAGGGCAGAGGGCTGCTGACTCCTGTACATGGCATCTCATTGTGTTCAGCGGTTCCAGCTCTCTCAGCTCGCATGTAGCTAATGCATGAAATGTTAATACTCCTTAAAAAGAACATATGTTACAATCTCAGTGCCTTGTCAGACACGCTGTAATCTGTTAGCAATTTTAGACCTGACAAAAGCTTGTTTCTTCGCCGCGTTATCTCTCTCCCTAGTTTTTCCCCATTCTGTGTCCTGGGCAAGTTCAAAGCATGATGATGACATTAAATAGCACATGTCGTGGTTTTGTTAGCCAACTCTATATGAATGTACTGACTAATTTCACTATATGGAATTCAGTATGCCGTATGGGTGTGTTCATTCATTTCATTCCACTCCATTTTCTCCCCCTCTCTTTATTGACCCGATGCATCCAGATCTATAATGGGGGGGGGAGGATTGATTGACTCAGACAGTAGAGGATTGCAGTGTAGTGACTTCACGCTCGGTTGTTGGCTAACAAGGCACCATAGTTTTTATTTAGTGAGGCCAGTGGCAGGAGATGGAGAATGGTGTAGAGTCCAGCTGCCACAGGCAGCTTAAAGAGCTTCGGGGTTCCAAATGTGAGGGGAATTGTCTCTTCCCAGCAGGTAAGGGACAGATCTAGATAGAGTCAGTTGTGTTCAAGATGCTGACTGGCCTGGCCAATTCATAAATCCAAAAAATTACAACATCCTTCAGTTGGCAGGAAGTGGAAGAGAACCTAGGAGCACACTTAACCCTTTTAATGCCATAGATGTAAGACCTCCTACTTGCTACTTGTTTACAAGGAGACATTTTGTGTTTTAAGCATATATTTATTTTTGTTCTGTTTTGTTTTAAAGACGTATTTATTTTAGAGAGAGAGAGTGATGGGGGAGGGGCAGAGGGAGAAGGAGAGAGAATACTCAAGCCAACTCCCCACTGAGCAAGGAGCCCGACCTGGGGCTCGATCCCAGGACCCTGAGATCATGACCTGAGCTAAAGTCAAGAGTGTGCCGCTTAACCAGCTAAACCACCCAGGTGCCCCTAAAGCATTTATGTAAATGTAATTTCCCTTCCTATGTTTCCTTTTAAATCAAAATATGTTAGATCAACTAATTAATTATCTATTTAGGTGAAATATAGCCAGTCAATCCATTTACTTTTGCTGTTCATAGTAAAATAATGTAACACATTTTCATTCTTTTTAGACTTTTTTTTTTACATGCTGGTCTAAAAAACTAGAGAAGCTTGGGGCACCTGGGTGGCTCAGTCAGTTAAGCATCTGCCTTCCACTCAGGTCATGATCTCGGGATCCTGGGATGGAGCCCGGCATCAGGCTCCCTGCTCAGTGGGGAGTCTGCTTCTCCTTCTCCCTCTCTCTCTCTCTCTCAAATAAATAAATAAAATCTTTAAAAAATAATAAAAATCTAGAAAAGCTTAATGTTTATGTGCTGTGTGTGTGTTTTAATTTTTGGTAAGTCAAATGGCCTAGTGAATTTGGCCTTTCCTCCAACCATGAAAAGTAGTTTACTAGGTCAGTAAAGGTTCTGAAGAGGAACATAAAGGAGAGTGTTTATCCTATTAAGAAAACTGTTTTTATGGCGCCTGAGTGGCTTCGTTGGTTAAGCGACTGCCTTCAGCTTAGGTCATGATCCTGGGGTCCTGGGATCGAGTCCCACATCAGGTTCCTCCTGCTTTGTGGGGAACCTGCTTCTCCCTCTGCCTTCCACTCCCCCTGCTTGTGCCCTCTCTGTCAAATAAATAAATAAAATCTTTAAAAGAAAAAAAAACTATTTCCAAGCATGTTAAAATCACTGTTAATATGCTAAGTCCAAGTGAACCGGTAAAGGACCTCTGCTTGATAAAATTAGCCTTCTTCTTGTTTCTGTGTATACTTAAAGATAATATAATTGTATCTCTTTAAACAGTATTAGAATTTAGATTTTGATGCAACTATGTCTTTCAGGACATTAATCCAAATAGATTTTAGTATAATAAACACAAGATCCATATTTCTTGATTATTTGCCTCATTAGTGCATAAACTATTTTTGTTTATGTGGGAAAACTCTCCACTAACGGACAGAGATGTCACTACTAATATTTGCTATTTAATGTCTGCAATGTCCCGAGGATTGTAAAAAGCAGGCATAATTTATTCTTAAAACTTGAGTTCCCTTGTGGAGACTACTCCATTTGCTTCTGCTTTAGTGTTCTACCCCTGCCCTTACCCCCTCCTTGCCCAGACCTGGGTCTTCAGGCTGTCTCATAGTGTGGGACAAAGAACTCAAATTCTCAGTGCTAAAGTGAGTCTGATTTGCTAATAGTTACAGGTCCAGTGGGAGCCTCCTCATTCCCAGAGTCCATTCGTTTCAGATCATATCCGTGATACAGATTGGCCCTGTTAAAAGTGGCTCCTTGTTATTCAGATCCAGATACCTATGGATCTCATCATGCTCTCATTCACACAAAACATTGCCTTCACCTGGTAAAAGCCCAAGGGAATGTGGTTAGCCTATAAAGTGGGGGGACTGACTTTCCCTAACTTCAGAGTTCTGCTGGGGTTCCGTTGAAAACGGTGCCTTCTTTATTTCTGATTTTTATTTCTCTAGTTGATTTCTTTTTTTTTTTTAAAGATTTATTTATTTATTTATTTGAGAGAGAGAATGAGAGAGAGAGAGCAGGAGAGGGGGGAGGGTCAGAGGGAGAAGCAGACTCCCTGCTGAGCAGGGAGCCCGATGTGGGACTCGATCCCGGGACTCCAGGATCATGACCTGAGCCGAAGGCAGTCGCTTAACCAACTGAGCCACCCAGGCGCCCTCTCTAGTTGATTTCTAACCAGTTCTTATTTTAATGATGTTTGCCATACTTTCACAACAATATACATAAAAACTAGTTTGGAATGGTGTTCCTCTTGTACTTCTTCATTTGATTCCAATGGGCACTTTTGTTCATGATCGCATAGATGAAGAAAAGGAAAAATGCTTCCCTTTTTCTCCTGCATATTCTCCCTTTGATCCAGGTTCATGCTCAGATGGATGACAGAATCCACTAATAGTTCAATATCTACATTATATGGTTGCTAAATGGAAAGATGAGTCTCAGTTTTGCCCACTTATGATGTAATGTTATGGCCTATTGAGCTCAAAGAGAGAAGGGAAATAGTCTAAAGAAATGGAAATTAGGGCCAACATGAGATGGAAGAACCCTTAGAATATGCGGGCTCAGTTAGAGTTATACCCATGTATTACATAAAACCAAGCCTGGGTGTTTGAGATTATGGGATTCTGAAACACAGCTAATGGCTTGATTGGCTGTATTAACCAATCAGACTTTCCTCGTGTGGTTACAACTTCTCCCAAGTTCCACAGAGAAATTATAGCTCCCCATGTATAAATCACTTATTCATACAGTGTTAAGTCTTGTGAATCATGGTATGATCTTTCGGTCCCCACAGATAACATGGCCACTTTAGAGTCATTTAGAATATAGTGGGAGAAAAGTAACAACTGGAATTGCCATCTGAGAATTTTCACAATGAGTGAAAATTATTTTTTCCTCCTCCTCCTACCACCCATTTTATCACTAAATCTCTAGATAGGAACAGTCTTCTGAAATAAGAAATCAGTATGATGTGTAAGACTTACATTATATTTTCAGGTTAACTTTTATGCATTTCTTAGGTCTCTGGCAAAGCTAACTGGAGATAGGACTTATTTTTTAGCTCTAACAATTTCATTCATGGAGATCTTAAACATTTCTTGTGCTGGTGTTATATTCCAGTCATAAGTCATGTGAAAATTGCTTCCAGTATTTCCCTCAAACTACTTGTATTTATTTTAGATACAGATTTAGCTATTTCCAGAAATCTATAATTCATTCAACAAGTGTTTATTGAGTAACTACTATGCACTATGTGCTGGGCCAGTAAAACTTAGTTATGTATTTTTATTCCACTCAAGGAACTGACACTCGAACAAGAGAAACACATATGTAAGTATATCACTTTAATTTAGGTGGGAAGTACTGGAGCCAGAGTATGAAAAATGTGATGCAGGAAACAGAGAATAGCAGCTAAGACCAGCATGTAAATAATAAAGCTGCATTACTAAATGGGGGAAACATTATTACCACTTGCCTGACTTGTATATGGTAATGATGACTTTTTATAATAACTGTATGGCCTACAGGTTGAATGCCATTTTCCACACATGGTAAAACTAGAAAGAAATACCAAACATTTATAAATAAATCCAAGTTATAGTCTAAGAATCCAGTGAAGGATTGATGTATCTGCATTGGTGAGGTGTGAGTGATGTGAGGCCCTGGTTGGGCCTTGACCAACTGCAGAGCTGGTGGGGGATGGGAAAGGGAAGCCTAATGAAAAGACCAATCTGGCTGGGGTCATTCTTCTGGAAAGACACAGAGGTTGGGATTCAGGAACCAAGAAGCTTTAGACAAAGGGGCTTGCTTTGGAGGCATGGAAACTTTCAACCTAATATAACAGATAGTAACAGATAGTATTTATTATTGTGTCCTTGAGCAGGGAAATGACACTGTAGAAGTAGTAAGATACTATTTTTTAAATAACATTTATCATGGGAGGGATCTCTGATTACAATGTTTATATACTGATCATAAAATTTTGGAAAAGCATGAAAATAAATCCCGTAGAGTCCCAATACCTCAAAACAGTTTTGGTTAACATTTTGGTGTATTTGGGGGGTTTTTTTGTTTGTTTTTATTTTGCCTTTTTTTTTTTTTTTTTTTACAAAATTGGATTCATACTCTATATAACTTTTATAACCTGCTTTTTTTCCCCACTGAGTAAAACTTAAACATTTTCCCATGTCACCAAATAGTCTTCTGCAATGTCCTTCTTAATGATGTGTATTCCCCTGTATGAATGTGCCACAATTCTATTTAACCAACCATTGAACGTTAAACTTGTTTCCAAGTTTGAACTGTTGCAAATCATGTTACAGTGAAGATCCCTGTATAAAAATCTTCCCGTACACTACTAATTATTTCCTCAGGATAAATTTCCAGAAATTTTAACTCAAATTTTGAGCCCATAGGTATGGATAATTGAGGTTGCTAATATATTGCCACATTTAAAACACCATTTTAGAAAAATAAAGTGGATGTAGTGTGCAACATGGCTTGGATGAGAGATTCTGTGAGAAGCAATTCAACATAGTGCTAAAGAATGCTAGGATTAGACAGCTTTGGTTCAAATCCTGGCTTTGCTTGCTGTGTGACCTCGGTCAGATAAATTCATCTCTGTACTTAGTTTCTTCCTGGGTAATGAGATAATTCATATGAAGCATTCAGAGCAATGCTTGGCACATAATAGTTGACACTGTTGAATTGTTATTAGTATTATTATGGCAATAATTTAGGCTAGAGGTGGTGAGAGCCTAGATTCAGTTAATGAGAAGAAAAATTCAGAGAGAAATCTTTGGCGAATCAGTAGGACTGAGCAGCTGATTGGCTATATTGGCCAAGGGAGAGAAAAAAGTTAAAAGTGAGAGAGAGTCAAAAATTTTAAGCCTAGGGAATAGATTTCTTAGTGATGGAGGTGGCTCAGACCATACTCAAGTTGACACGGTGGTGGAGGGACACAGGCTGGTGTCTGTAAGTTGCAGAGTGCAGACTGAGGAAGGCCGTGTCGATTTGGGAACCATCAGGAGTGACCTTGGTGACGTAGAAATGGATGGACTCCCAGGAGAGAGCCAGGCTCAGGACCCTGGACTGCGGGAGGTGAGTGGAGATGGGAAGAGCAGGAAGATGGACCAGCCACAGAGACCGAGAAGATTGCAGAGGTAGACCAAGAATTAAACTGTGGGAGCCATGGAAGGATAAAGGTCACAAGGGCGAGGGTACTCTGCTGTGCCAAAATAGCGGAGAGTTCAGAGATGATGGGAAGTAAAAACCATTCCTAATTCTAGCTAATAAATCGAAAGCAACAGAGTTTGAATTTTTTTGTGTGTATTCTGACAGTTCTTTTGTTGACTTTTCCTTCTAGCGTCTTAAAACTTTTCTTGTGAATCTTAGTCACTGTGCTTTCATGGTCATTTTCAAACACTACTTAGAATTCTTCTTTGCTCTGTTAGTTGCATTTGAAAGAAAACTCGCAGAGCAGTTAGTCTTCCAGCTTGCCCTCTAACAGATCTTTGTTTCTCATTCATTTCATCTTCGGCACAGTTGCCTAAGCATTTGGTTCATGTAACCATTAAAAACGCATGAACAAAAATGCTGTAAAATAAACAAGACTGCGATATTTTATGCAGTAATCACTTGCCAAGCCTCCCCTTTGAAACTGAAGCCATTTTTGTGTCATTGAAGTATAGTAGAATGATCCCTAAGCAAGATTTCTGTTGGGTTGATGTATTAAAACAGATGAAATCATTTTAAGTAAAATGTTAAAACCATTTACTTTCTAATTCAGACCAAGCTTGATCCAAAAAATATTCATCATTCATCCAAAATTTAAAAAAAAAAAAAAAACTTGCATTTTGACCCCCGATTCATTTGCTGTGTAAACCAGGAAAAACTTTTTCAGATATAAAAACTGTTATTAATGTAAATCATTTCTTATTTCATTCCACTTCGTGCAAGTTGTTTTCTCATATCATTTCACTCTTATTACATTTTGAGTTTTGGCTTATTGACACTAACTTACCACCTTCTAACTTTGTAAGTAACTCCTTACTAGAATTGGCCACCAGACCTCTCCTGACCAGTGACCTACGTATTGGTGTTCCCCGTAACCCCTAAAGTACATTTTGTTTTGGTTTGGTTTTGCATTTAATTTGAAGTATACTTTTGCTCTAGGCCTGGTCTCCCCGACTTTAAATCATCCTGAGGTTGATTTTTCCCCAAAACATGTGTTTGGGGTAATTTTTAAATCTCTTTGTTAGATTCAGCTTAAACTGGGTTTTTTTCCTCCTGTTTTCTATTATTTCTTGGGTGCGCAGCAAAGCACTGAGCCCAGATGGATTCTTTATAACGGCTGTTTGACAACGATTTAAAGGAGGGAGTGAGGAGATCCTTTTTTTTTTCTCTTGCCTACAGCTGCTCTCAATATGGCTCATCACGACTGAAAGGAAATGAATAAAGATGAGTTATCTGAACTGAAAATCAGCCACAGAGCAGAAGCAATTCATACTCCCCAGCCCGTCCACGAATCCAGTAGGGAAAAGGAAGTCATTGCTGTCGTTTATTTATTCATATATTTTTAATGGTGGCAGGATTACTTTTTAAATCTTGTACCTTTGAGTAGTGGCCATTTGGAGCATTTGTGAAAGGCCATATGGTTTCAAATGAGATTTCCATCACATTCTGTGCATTTGAAACTATTTATATAGCACTGAGCTCTTGGCATGCCCAGCACTTGGAGCATGAGCAGACCCATGAAAACGCCGTAGACAAAACTAGAGAACATGCAAATAAATAGCAGTTAAGGAAATGTTAGTGGTTTGACATGCCATTTCTGGATCGGCCTTCACTTGGATGATACAACCTATATTTTATTTTAAGCAGCTATCATTTCCATATTTTGTGCATTACATGTCTCCAGTGATTAATTTCTACCCTTGTGACTTAGGTGTCTTAAGTGCTCAAAAGCGTTTCAGAGAGGGAAACATGTGGACAGAGCATTCTGAATTTGGGTCCAGCATCGGATGGAGGATGATGTTCCCTGGAGAAGTTGCTGTGTCACACGTTTCATGTTTTCTCTGTAAGAAGAAAAGTTGTGTATAAGTGTGAAAGGCAATTTCTAGCTGAAAAGATCTCATGTTGCCTGAGATTTGGGGATATGAGCACCAAAGCTCTACGTACAGTCAGCTTTTATCCACGACAAGCAACAGGCTCCCGACGGCACGTTCCGCAGAAGCCACACTGTGCTTCTAGATGTACTTCCGATTCAGACAGACCTGGATTCAAATCCCAGCGGCGTCATTTCTCACTGTGTGTCCAGGGGCAAGTCCCTAAATTTCTCGTTTTCTTTATTTCCTTGTAAGTATAGGATTGATCTCACAAAGCTGTTGGAGAATTCATGGAGAGAGGAGGGATGTCAAGTGCCTCCTAGTCCCTCGGAGGCATCACGGCCTTATGGCATGGCCGTCAGCTCTGGTTTCAGAGTCAACTGTCCAGGTTCTGACGCCTCCTGACTGTAGCCTTGAGAACAGAGCCCCCCCTTCCTCATCTAGACAGCAGCAGTGACCACAGTCACATCTCATGACTTGTGCTGAGGAGTGACTGAGATGTCCCACCTACGGCACTTAGACTAGTACTCGCCTGGTTCAGGGAAAGTGCTCAACACTCTCGCGTGCTGACCTGGCAGGATGGTTGGGCAGATGGGCATCATGTCTGGGATTCCTAGCATGCCCTGAACACACAGTGAGCAGTGACTACCGTCCTTGTCATCCAAAAGTAATTCCATGTGGAGGGCCACCTCACCATGAGCACTCTTGAGTGGACCACCTGGCTCATCGCTCTGGAGTTCATCCTGGCCACAGCAGCATATGGTCTGGCACTTGCCATCTGTGATGCTCCTATTTTTCTCCAAAGCCATGATGAGTTCCACAGCTCCCAAGAAACTTCCTGTTTCTCTCATGATAGCCATTTGCCAAACATAGAGGTTTTTGTTTTTTTGTTTTTTTTTTGTTTTTTTTTTTTTAGATTTTATTTATTTATTTGAGACAGAGAGAATGAGAGAGACAGAGAGCACATGACAGGGGGAAGGGTCAGAGGGAGAAGCAGACCCCCTGCTGAGCAGGGAGCCCGATGCGGGACTCGATCCCGGGACTCCAGGATCATGACCTGAGCCGAAGGCAGTCGCTTAACCAACTGAGCCACCCAGGCACCCAAACATAGAGGTTTTTGACATCCCAGTTAGGCATGGCACTTCCAGACTTGTTACACTGGAGATGCGGAATTGGTCACAACTTGCATATTAATTTCCATTAATATGGAACATTCTCTAATTCCCGAGTGGTGTTCTCTGCAAAGTCATGTGTCCTTTCCAAGATAAGTTACACTGTATTGAAAATTGCTATAGAGAAGGAGGACCAGGGGCACCTGGGTGGCTCAGTTGTTAAGCGTCTGCCTTCAGCTCAGGTCATGATCCCAGGGTCCTGGGATCGAGCCCCCCATCAGGCTCCCTACTCCACGGGAAGCCTGCTTCTACCTCTCACACTTCCCCTGCTTGTGTTCCCTCTCTCGCTGTGTCTCTCTCTGTCAAATAAATAAATAAAATCTTTAAAAAAAAAAAAAGAAAAGGAGAACCGGGGTACCTGGGTGGCTCAGATGGTTAAGCGCCTGCCTTCAGCTCAGGTCATGATCTCTAGGTCCTAGGATCGAGCCCTACGTCGGGCTCCCTGCTCAGCAGGGAGTCTGCTTCTCCCTCTTCCTCTGCCTCTCCCCACTGCTCCTGCTCTCTTTCTCTCTGTATCTCTCTGTCTCAAATGAATAAATTTAAAAATTCTTAAAAAAATAGAAAAGAAAAGGAGGACCATGAGGGTCCATTCCAGGGCAGGTGTATATAGTGAGCGATCTTGCTGCCCTGTCAGAGGTAAAGAACTGACGGGCAAAGGGTTAACATCTTTCTCCAGCTTAGCTGTAGTCACGTCCTGAGGTGGGAGGCAGCCATGGGGGGAGGGAGGTATTTAATATGCTGGCTATCTTGAAGCAACTCAAAAAAATTACATTCTTAAACTTCAAGACTCCAAAAGAGAATGGAAATTATGTTGCATTTTCAATGATGTGCCTTTCCCACAGGAGAAAAACTTTTAATATCTGTGAACACTTTCTTTAATACCCAACAAATGTGATATGCTGCTAATAGAAAAACAAATGCCTATTTCAGTTGTGTGCTTCATGGTAATAGAACAATACAGAGTTGATATTGTAGTAACTAGGCTCTTAAAGTACCCTTCTAATGAAAAACAGCACTGTTTGGGCAAATATTTTCTGGCATCTTTATATTTCCTCTAACTGGAAACAGAGAAAATGTTGGCTTGGTGTCATGACCACAGGATACTGTGTTTCCTAACTCAAAACAAATTGTAAGGACAGTTTTGCCAAGAAAAAAATGAAGGTGGTTGGAAGGTATGGCCTGGGCTCCTTCTGGTGCTCAGCTCTAACAGCGTCACTGCCGTAGCTTGGCTTACTGACTGAGCCATCCCGCGTGGTAACGCTACTGTCTGCTGCTGGTTCCTTAGGTATAGTCACTTAACTGCCTTTCTGCCTCTTCTGCCCATTGCCCCAGCGGTAAAAAAAAAAAAAAAAAAAAAAAAAAAAGCATTCTGTAGAGGTGAATAACTCAGCATCATGAGAATCCTGAACACTTGCAAATTTGGAAATATCTGAACTCTAAAGCAGATCTATTTATCAATTACCCGTAGGCCAGCTATTCAAAGCCCATATTTTCAAAGCCCATATTATCTAAAGCTGTGTCACAACTTTACTGTATGTACACATGGGAACAGAGGCTGTGCGGGAGCAAGGGAATGTGAAACCTTCCCCTGGGTTGCAGAGCATGATGGCCTCAAGCAGAGGGGGAAGGAAACAAAATTGGATGTAAGTCTGAGTTGTGCATCTAGTGGGGAAGAAAAAAGCACAAATCTAGAAGACAGGCAATGGGATCATAGTTCGAGTTACTAGCCTAGGACGGGAGGTGCCCAATTCATCTTGATGAGTAGAGTCTGGAATATGCCTATGGTGGTGTTTATAGGACGCCTGCAACTTCAGTCACAGATGGTGAGGGAGCCGTGGAGACAGTGCAGTAGGTCAGATGTGCTCCTGGTTCCCCTCCAGTTCCAAGCTTTTGGATCATATACTACTTTCTTAATGCATGAGTGTAATAGGAAGACGTGTTTACAATATTTAATACCTGGGATCAAAATGAGTCAGGAAGGTTTCACTTTTGTCTGAAGAAATATTGATTAGAGATTACAATTAGAAATGAGATCCACCTTGGTTGGGAGAATGAGATGGTACCGAGATTTCCTCTAAAAATAATCTGCATTACTTTATCCAGGATGGAGAAAATGAAAAGGAGGAAAAAGCACAAGATAATAGGGAGGAAAGAGCCATCTGGGTGGAATAAGACCATGTGCTCCTGGCTTTGCCTTCCCCAGATCTTCAGCAGATTCCACTAACAGCATCTCCCGTGAGCCGAATTTCAGTGGATGGGTCCCAGGAGGTGGGAGAGTGCTGGAGCACAACCATGGAAGCATAAGCATCACCCCTCTCCCTGGAATTTACAGAAATCTTGGGGATTGTGGACCTTCATGGACTCAGGAATTGCCTTTTTACCCAGACTTAAAGATCAGAAAAGCTTCCAGCCACCATGCGGCTAATACACATATAAAGATGTGTTATGACAGGGAGGGGAAAAAAATTCACATATGCAACCTGTGGCCTGTTAATGCTTGTGGGGAAGTGTTTAGTTCAATAGATGACTGAAACCTGTAGCCACATTTAGTTTCCGGTTTTCCATTCATTTTACTTGTCCAGGTTTACAGGTAATCAAATATTTACCATATACTGTATATATTTTTAAAGATTTTCTTTGTTTATTTCAAACCTTTTACCAAATCCTGTACTTGCTATTTCCTTTTTTCATTTTCTTTGTTATAATGTATTTGTCAACTCCACTTATGTACGTGGATGTTAATGGGTTTTTCAGACTACAAGGTATGACTACGCAGTAATGCAGTTGCTCTCATTGGCCAAAACAAAACCAAACTTCTTTACTTCATAATCCTATCATAAGCATTATGTATTTATGGCATGGTTCATTTGCCATGTGACTGAGGGCAGTTTACAAATTTATATATAATACAAAAGATGAAATAAATTATTGACTGTCTGCAGAGCCCCTGACTCCCACGGGTTCACAGTCTCGTTGGAGAGGGAGATGGAGGCCCACAGAAACCGTGGAAAGACAAGTCCATTCAGTGTCAATATTCTGAATGGGGAGACACTGCTCCTGGCTGGGATACTCAGAGTGGAGGTGGGGTTTGATCTGAACCTAGACATGTAGGTAGGATAATGGATATTGTGGGTTCGAAGAGGGTAGGTGGACAGACAGGGTTCAGGCAGGAGCCACCCCAGCACAGAATCGATGCAGGGACAGCTGGGGTGCGCACAGGGCAGCACGGGCAGATGGCTAGAGGGTGGGTTTCTTAGAAAGAGTGGAAGGTAACGCTGAAAAACTGAATTTACTTCCTTTAGAAATCAAGACGTTTGCCGTATAATTTAACAGCTAACCTGACTGGTGAGGTTCTTGAAATGCAAGACTTATTGCTCAAAGCAGTGCGTTTTTCTACAAGACCACACAGAGCACAGTGAGAAATAACTTTGTATTTTGATTCAAGGTAACAGCTCAAGCTATTTTTATGATGAACCTAATCCTAAAACAGCTTTGGAGTGAAGGTACCAAAATCAAACTTTTACAATTAAGTCAGTCAGCCTCTTCATTATTTTAATTATACTCTCTTATTAATAAATCCTTACCTTTACTGTTTCAAAACAGCTTGAGGCAGATAAAAAAAAAAACCAAATAAGCCTAAGATGGCTTTTAAAATCTAACATATGAGGAGCGCCTAGGTGGCTCAGTCGTTAAGCATCTGCCTTCGGCTCAGGTCATGATCCCAGGGTCCTGGGATCGAGCCCCACATTGGGCTCCCTGCTCAGTGGGAAGCCTGTTTCTCCCTCTCCCACTCCCCCTGCTTGTGCTCCTGCTCTCGTTATCTCTCTCTCTGTCATATAAATAAATAAAATCTTTAAAAAAATAAAATCTAACGTATGATTGGAAAATAAGTAGTTAAACTGAATATTAAAACACCAAAGCTGTAGATACTACTAAAGTCTTCTTGGCTTTCCCCACATAGCCAGAACATAAGAAATAAAATATGGGTCTTAGTTGTTTAAATTTGTGTATCAATAATTTCTATTAACAGTTCAAAAATGGCATACCAACATGAAACGTAACTACATTTTTTATATAGCACTAAAGTAAAAAATCTCCACGGAAGTCAAGAAGCAAATTAGCCATTCCGCCTTCTCCAAGCTTGATACTTAAGAAAGATTAGCTTTTTCTCTTGGTATCCGAAATGTTTGTTATTTTTTAAAAACTCGTGAAAGAGAAGCACATAAAAGAGAACAGTCACTGCCTTGTTTGGCAGGCAAATGGCATTAGCATGGACAGACTTGCTGGAAACCCCTCAATGGAGGAGTTTATAACACATGGAAACATTAGGTTATATATATTCTGACAAAATGGTCTTTCTTGCAGAAGAGCATCTTCTTAAAGCAATCCAACAAAAACATCCAAGTTCAGGTTTTCAAAAACTTCTGTTCAAATCCCACAGTCCCAAGTTGACTTCATTCATTCAGTTACTCCATATGTATTTATTTATTGTTTCGTGTATGTACAAGAAATTGCGCTGGGTCCAGTGTTCTCTTCAAGCACCTATTTCTCTAAAAATCTGTATTTGCATTAATAAGTACCTTTTCATTTTTTTTCTTTATTAAATATTTCTTGTCCCTGCAATCCCAGCAATCATTTGAGCTTTATGTTAAAGGGAAGTGATTTTGTTGTCGTTTCAGTGATACCTTTACATTCCTTTCCCTCTGAGGGATGGCCTCATGGAAGAGGTAGAAAGACTTTTTGGAGAGGAAGGGAGAGGTCGGAGGCAGGAGACTGGGGAGTCCAAGCTTGGAGAGGGGCTCTGTGAAGGCACCAGTTGAAGAGGAAATGGGAAGGATGGATGAGAGCAGGTTACTGTGAACTGGGCTGGGAGGCAGAAGATAAGGGAGCCAGGGACACGGGACACCCAGAGGCCTAGGGTAGTGACAAAGAGCAAAAGCCCCGGGGTCAGACTCCCAGCTTCAAATCCCAGCCTGGCCACCTGCTGACTCTGTAACCTGGAGAAGCCGATTACCCTCTCCACGCCTCTGGTTCCTCATGGATAAAATGGGGAAGATAGTAGTAACAATAATAACTGTATCTACCTCATTGGGTTGTCATGATGATTAAAGGGAGTTAATACACATAAAATACTTAGAATAGTGTCAGGCACGTAGTAAGTGATCTATAAATTTTAGCCATTATTAGGGTCATAGAACCCTATAGAGAAGAGACATATAGTCTGAGAGGACCGCCTTGGTTTGGGCGTGTGGTGGTGCCAAAGCCCCTCCAGACTCCCTTCTCTGAGAAGTGTTGTGCATACAGTAATACAAATTATGTGTTTAGAATACTTACATAGGGGCTCCTGGTTGGCTTGGTCGGTTAAGCGTCAGACTCTTGATTTCGGCTCAGGTCATGATCTTGGGGTCCTGGGATTGAGCCCCAAGTCAGGCTCCCTGATCAGTGGGAAGTCTGCATGTCCCCCTCCCTCTGCCCCTCCCCCTGCTCTCACCCTCTCTCTATTTCTCTCTCTCAAGTAAATAAAATTGTTAAAAAAAAGAATACTTACATAATTGTTCCTCAATTGTCATCTGTTTTCAAAACAAAAACAAATGTATCTGTATGTTCCTAGAAGTAGCACCGATGGGATTCATTGCTCTCGTTCACTGCTCCCAGTAGTGATGATTTCCCCCCTGACCAACAAAGTAGTTAGTCAGGTTGTATTAAATGTGCTGTACAAGCCCGTAGCCAGTGAAAGCAGCAAAGAAGATCTTCTTGCTAGAATGTAATTATATTGTCTCCCTGGGTCCCTGAAATTGCTCCTCATGTCCAACCCATGTCCTTCTGGACCAGACAGTCTGGAATAAATTGGTGCAAGGAAGTGTCTAGGTTCTTTAGAAGCCAGCACAAGGTTTTATGAAGCTGCTGGTGGTTTTGCAATGTAAGTATTCCTAATAATAGGCCGAGGGTTTAAAATTCAGGAGTTTAGGCCCAAGAGGAAAATAACACTGTGGTTATTCTGAATTATTGAGAAATGAGGTGGTCCATATAAGAAAAAAATTTACATAAATGGAGTTTGCAACATTCGGTACACAAACTAATTGCTGTTATAACCATTTTGGATAAGCACATGCATAAGGAATTCATTAAGGTTTTGAGATCCCAAATCATGGGCTTGAGTCTTACAAGTAACCCTTAACAAGTTGCATGATCATATTGTGTTTATATTGTCTAAGTGTTAGTTTCCTCATTTGGGAAATGGCAATATTAAGAGCATCTACCTCATAGGGAAGCTATAAGGATAGATTTCAGGAAGTGCAGATAGCAGGCAACATCATCTGCATTGCAGGACATTGGAAACACACTAAATGTCCAATAAGAGGTGAGTGATCGAATCAATTATGGTATAGCCATATGACGTTCATTAGCTTAACAAGCCATTCCTTCACTGATGTAAAATTACAGCCAACTGAGATCCAAAACTATGAGGAAGTCTTAACTTTGTGGAGTAAAAATAACAATTATAATAACTAATATTTCCACAATGCTTAGATGCCAGATCCTATATAAGTCTTGCACTTATAACTACTTATTAAGTCCCCAGAACAATCCTCAAGGAGAGCTACACATGCGACTGCTAGGGCAGGGTATGGTTAAGAAATATGCCGGGCTGGTAAGTGGCCAGGCCAGAGTCAGGGCAAAGGAATTGGGAGATGTGTGTGCAGTTAGGAAGTCGGGTGGACTCCACATGGCCCCTCCAAGTCCCACCTGTGATTTCCTAGACAAATGTAGAAAGGCCGGGCTATGTCACAGATGAATAAAATGCACCATTATTGCAACGTCGGCGTTAATAGGTGGCCCGAAATATGGATGGAGACTGCCATCCTTGGAACAGAAAGCCCTTCCCGTCTCGATCGGCGGCCGGTGATTCTGCAAGCCCCACATCCAATTGCAGACCACTTTTCTGCCTGCCGTTATCGAACACAAACTGTGACGTACCGAAGGGGGATCCAAGATGAATTTGTAAGACATCATGTCAGGTCCTTTCTAGTCCCAGTATCCCCTGGTGATCCAAGGTTGGGGTCTAAAAAAATAGAACAGAACAGAGAAGAGGAAGGAACACCAACTTGCCACAGATACACATAGAGTGAAGGCGCTATTTTTGTTTAAACGACAGACAGCCGAGAAACAGTTATTTGATCCCTGCTGCTTGAGGGACAGTAGGGAAAGAAAGGTATTTTTGTGATCACTCCTCAGTGTTCCCCGTGCGGCTTGGTTCATACAGTCACAACAAAACCCAAGCTCTAATAATACATTGCAAGCAACCACAGATACGGTGCAAGCATTATGCCGAGTAGCAACTAACATCCAGCTTCTTTTTGATTACTTCCAGGCCTGTGACATTTAGGATGCAGCACATTTCTTCTAACCTCAGAGAACTCACAGAGTTAACAGCATCTAATAATCATGTGCTGACATAGAAACTGTAAGGAATTGGTGTCCTTTATCTGTCTTTCATCACATTTAGAGTGAAAGGGTGAATGAGTACCATATTAGGAGTCCAAAGATATGGGTTTTGGACTAAATCTAACCTCATCACCAACTAGCTGTGACCTTGAGCATGTCATCTAATCTCTATGAGGCCTCTGGCTCCCTCTCTCTAAAATAAGGATAGAGTTTTGGGTCTCCGGAAGCCCTTTCAACTCTCATATTCTGTGCTAAGTCATCAGTGAGTTCTGGCTAATAACAGTTTCAAAAGGGAATAGCGTTCATCCCATCCCCCCGGTAAAATCAGACAGCAGGAAGACCAAGAAAGCGGACATCCCAAATGCTTGTAAATGTTTACCCATCAACTGGGGATGGCTCGAATAGTTATCAAAGTAGGACTTGCGCCCCCTTTTCTGAAAGGAGAAGCGAGACTCTTAGCGTGCGTTTGAACATTTTAAATGTCAGTTGCCTCTGCATTGTTTTTATTTTTAAAGTTCTCTCTATAGCATCATCATTCTCAAAGTTAGTCAGTCATGGCATTATTGAGGAATAGAAGCATGAATGTTTTTTTTTTTAATCTCACCCAAGTCTTTACTAAGTTTTATTCTGTTGCAGCATGCTTGAAAATGTGTGGGTTTGGTCAACAAGTGCATACTTCTTGAGCAAAGCGCAAAAGAGCAGTTTTCACTGTTTTCCTTCTACTTTTGTCAGTACCCTTCACTGTTAACTCTCCCAAACCCCACAAACCATCTCAAGTGAGCTGTTTGCCAAATGCCTGTTTCCCTAATCAGGACGCGGCGTGTTACTGACAGCCTTATGTGTAGAAGGTCTAGATGTAGAGACACTGGAGAAATGCATATCTGGATTTCCATACAGATTTTTTTTTCACAGAAGTCTAACAACTTCATGTAGTCATATCTTAGGAAAGGAAGTGTGTTGGGTAGGCTTGAGCCTGCTACCCGTCCAGGCTCTGTGTGTCTGCTGTGAAAGACCAAATATCATCCCAGTGGACCTGACCTAGTTGAACGTAAATACACCATTGAGGAGCAACTGGCTTCAGAATCAATAAAATTTATGAATAAATAGGATGGCCTTGCAAAGTGGCTGAACTAGAAGTGCCTCTTAATTAATTTTTTAAAGCAATGTAGCAGGCTTTAGCTGCCCTCCTGATGACAAAATTTATGAAATGAAATTATTTTGTAGAAGGCGGTTGGATGCCTTTCCATTTGCATTTTGCAAGATTAGAAAATGAATTTAACCCATAAGAGGATCATAATATAGAGCCTTATATTTTTGAATAAGATGCTGATCCAGCCTAGGAGCTGATGGTTGTTGGGGCTGGTTTTACCATCCAAGTAATTGGGCATTTTCCCTTTTTATTTGTAAGGTCTCTGAGTATGTGGGAATGTGTTTGTCAGTACATCTCAATTTCAGGTTTTGTTTTCCATACTCCCTGGTTTCTCTGACCTGTCCCAACAACACAGCTCAATCTGCATCTGAAGTGATTACTTGTGAAAATTGAGAGAGCTGGGCAGCCTGTGTGCTCCTGGACCCACTGGTGAAGCTCATTAAAGAATCAATCACCAGTGAGGGCATTCATCCACAAGGGCTGGAAAGGAAGCATCCAGATCCTTCCTTCACTTGAGAATATAATTCAGAAAAGAGGAATATTTTTCAGTTGTTGCTCACTGAAGCTCAATTTTGAGAAGTCACCATAAAAGATGAGGCTGAGAATTATAATTGGGTCTTTGGTATAGACAAATTGTACTGTCTTTTGATTTTTTTTTTTTATTTTAAATTCCCCGTAAAAGGTCACTGGATACAAAGACAATCTCTGAATTTATTGAAGGGAAAGCTACAAAGCTGTTCTATGCAGCTCTATATGTGCCTGTTTGTATTCCATACTCTTTTGTCATCCAGTAACAAACAGGCAAAATGGAATTCAATCTAAGAATTTCTTTACCGTCTTTTAAAGATTTTCAAGGACTTATGTCCGAACAATAATGAAAAATTTCTAGTTTAAAAGAGAAAAGACAAAGGCCCCCACATTTGCCTTGTATGGCATTGTTTCTGCATTCAGAGTGGCGAATGTTAGAAATACATTTCGAGTTGCCATTCACCCAGGTATCTTTTCAGCTCCCCTGCCTGGGCTGTGCATTTCTGACATGGTGGCCATTTCTGCGTTCACACTAAAGCAACTCACTGCCCAGCTGAGTGCTATCGTGTAGACAGGGTCATGGCTGCCCTGTGAACCTAGTCTCAATGCCATGTTGCATTTGGGGCTATTTGCTGGGTAACTAGTTAGGTCTCAACCTGATGTCTCAGTTTTGAGTTCCAAATTGACCAAGGGGACATGACGACATTGCCCCCGCATAACAGGGGGTCTGGGCTCCTCCGATGGAAAGAGAAGCAGTACAGTGTGTGAATCCTGGGCCAGCCACTTGGTTGTTTTGCAAAGCACTAACTTCTTGGGGCATAATATTCTCATCTAGAAAAAAAAATGTGGAAAGAATAGTATCTATCTCATAGGTAAGAAAGAAAGCCATTTTGTAGAAGGTAGTTGGCTAGTTCACACTTTACAAGATTAGAAAATGTATTTAGACCAAAAGGAGATCATCATGCAGAACCTGATGTTTTTTGTAAGATGGTGTTTGAGCCTCAAAGCTGATAATTGGGGCCACTTTATATATGGTTATGTGAATTCGATAAATTAACTTTTGTAAAGTGGTTAGAACAGTGCCTGGCACATAGTAAGCATTTTGTGTTGGCTGTTGTTATTAATATAAACTCAGGTGTATGCTTATCACAGTCAGGGAGACCCTTGCAGAAGTCATAATTGAGAAATAAAATATTAAACAAAATGTTTACGCTCTTTAAAGTTTCACTTTACCTTTCAGGCATGGTAGTATTCACCTTATATCCATTATCTTGTTAAAGACTACATGATTCCTTGGAGAACATATATTTTTCTCTGTTAAAAAGGAATTAAACAGTAAGTGTTGAAGGAGTAGGCATTTTCCATTTTTACCCATTTTTATATGTAGACCAAATATCCATTAATACAGGCTATGTTTCCTTTCTGGAATACCACACATTACACCATTGTGCTGCATTCCTTTCAATTTTTTAAAAGTCCTTTCTTCATTTAGAAATGTATTTTTCGTTTACCCACTTGGAGAGGTAGATAGCGTAGGTATTATTATTTCCAGTTTACAAATGTGGACCCTGAAGTTTTGTGAAACCAAGGTGAAGTGACCATCCAAGACCGTAAACCAGGTTCATAGTCCAAGGCCACAGTCATAACCCAGACCTCGACTGGGCTGGGCATCCACCCCAGCCCCTTGACTGCTTCCTCACGCATCTGCTGAGCAGTCATTTCCAAGAGCTGAATAAAACCACCAGCTTTGCATGATTTCCAAAGCTATTGATTGTGCCCCTATTCTTCGTTCATCTTGTGGATAATAAATCCATCCATTTAAAGACAAGAAGAATTCAGTGTTCAGCTGTGGTCTGCTACACACATGTCCACTTTCCTTGCATTTTCTTTGAACAGAACACAGTAAAATCTATTGTACAGCTCACCGGCGTGATATCGCTTTGATAGACACTGAGTGACCTAATATACACACTCCAGTGTACTCTAATCTGTGGTCTCCCAGCTCCCACTCGGCAGGAATTCTGAGATGTTGATGGAACCCTGTGATTTAACAGAGCAGCCGGGCTGCCCTTTCACCCCTCATACTGGTTCTGACAGCTGCCTGCCATGTGTAGGGAAAACCTCACAGGCTGAACCCCTATCACAGAGTAAAGGTCCTTGAATAAACATACAAGCATGATCATGCTACCACTCTAGAATGAAACTGTTTTGTTTTTTTTTTATAATAAATTTGCAGTGGGGAAATTTTAGAGCTGAAGATCAGTAGCACCCCCAAAGCGTGCCGAGTACCTTCTCCCTTTAAAAGTAAAACAAAATAACATACACAGGAAACCTTGGTCTTGTCCACACGTATTTGAGTGACACGTCTTTTTCAAATGGATTAAACCACCTTGCCATTACCCAGATTTTTGCACTGGGAAAAGTAACAGCCCTGCCAGAAATGATGTGCAGCATCTTCTGGGTTAGTGAGGAAACTCGATTTGTTTTTAAGCTATCAATTTAATCCGCCCTGCCTTTTTACTTTTATCAGGATGTTCTTCAGGTAAAGAATGGAAGGAGGCTTTAGGCAGGACTACCATCCTAAATATAAAGTTGGTTAAAAAAAAAAAAAAAATCCCTCCTCAGCCCAAATAGCATTGTGCTTTATAATACATTCTTTTCACATACAGTACCCTGCATTATCATGGCTAATGTTTTCCTGCTGAGCTGCCATCGTCTTTTGTCAAGCTGTCAGGGTATTAAATTGATGTACCTTCCACATTTGGATAGAGGTCATTATCCTGTTGCCTGGTTGCATTGCCTCTGCTGAGCAGGTTAACTGCTTGAGGTCTTTCATCTAGATAAATGTTTCGCCAGCACTTTTGCTCTGTGATGACATGAGCTGTTCCTTAGAGGTCAAATAGTGATGTTATGATAAGCTGTTCCCTGTGTGTTCACAGATATGGAAAAGACTGGAGTCAAACTTCATCACAGGCCTAAAAATAATGATAAATGCTCATCTCAGTACACGTCTCCCCCAGAATTTGTGGCTCTTTAGAACTATGGACTTATGTTTTAATTTTATATACAGAGAAAATGTTTGCTCTTACATGTTTTATTGTTTCCATATTATAAATGACTCCACAAAGTGTGCTGGAATTTCCCCTTTAGTTCTGATGATGGCAGAAATAAATGACTGTGTGTGTGTAAAAGATAGTATGCATTATAAATTTGCAGGTTTTCTAATATAAAATAACATTTAGAGTAGTTTAAAGACCACAGTATTAACACCTTAATACTGTCCACATAGGAAGACAAGGGGAAAGATACAATTAGATCATTTCACTTTAGTGAAAACTGACTTGCTAATCAAAAATAATTTTGGTTGCTTGTATTTGATTTTTTTTTTGAGAGAGAGAGATACAGATATTTATTTTAAGGGACAGTTGGGGAGAGGGTGTATTTAATTTTTTATAATGAAGAATATACCAAATAAAAAGGAAAAATGATTTTAAGTGATATTATAACCAAATAACTTTTTTTTAAACTTGTTTCTGAATTCCCAGGTTTTCAATTCAGTTTTTTCCCCATCTTTTCTTACTGTGGTAAATACATAATAATGTAAAATTTACCTACTTAACCATCTCTCGGTGTACAGTTCAGCATGGTATGAAATATATTCACAGTGTTTGTACCCATCACCACCATCCATCTCCAGACCTCTTCTAAGTGGTTTCCCAACTGAAGCAGGCTTTATCTCCGTAGCTTCCACGACTAGTGTTGTTATATGAGCTACAAGATGCTTTTTTGAGTAAATAAATTTTTTTTTAATCTTTTTTTTAAATTCCACTTTAAACTATAGCCTCCTTTGAAATGTAAACACATGACACTATATAATTTTAGCCAAACTGCCTCATTTTAATCTTTGACTAACTTCATTTTATATCTAGTCTTTTAAAAACATATTTAGCTTTTTTTCTTAATGCATACTGTTACTTTCAACAATTGGCCTAGATTTTAGATTATTGCTTTATTATTAAGAGTCACCTATGTACAGTCCACAAATGTATCATAAAACACACTTTAAATCCTGCTTAGAGGCACCATCTTGTTATTGAACTTAGAGTTGAGGTCAAATGCACTGGTAAACTTTTTCACTTACCTGCTATTAGGTGGTGTAGAAATAAACATATATGTTGAGTGAGACGGTGAGAACCACCTTCAGTGGAGGATTCTGTATTCCCTTTCCTGTCCAGTAATTGTATCACCATCAATGCAGTGGCCCGAACTAGAAAGCTCAGTACCTTCCATAACAGGCCCTATCTCCTAACCAGACATTGAGTGAGCCCCCACGGCCTGTCAGTCCTTTCTGAATACTGTCTTAAAGTCCATTTGCTTTTCTACACTTCCCATTGTCTTCTAGCCTTGGTTGAGGGCCTCTTTCTTCCTCATCTGCTTCCTTAATTGTTTCTGTGCCTCTAGTTACCCCGACTCCCGTTTCTCACCACCATCCGTCTTCCTCACTGCTAAGAGAGTTTTCTTTCCAAAACATCAATCTGATCAGTCACTCTCTACTTAGAAATGTTCCAGTCGGTCCCATTGGCTGGAGAATAAGGAGCCCTACATCATCTGGCCCTGATCGATCTTTCCACCTAATCCTCCCCCTGTGCCCCCAAACCCTTTCAGGACTACAGCCATGGAGACACTCAGAGTGCTAAACATGCCCCCCCTCCCACTCCCTAGACCTGTTTCCCTCCCGGTGGAAATGCCTCCTTCCTTAAGCTTTCAGACTTATTTTTTTCTTTTCCTTTTTTTTACTTCTCCAAGAAGAGGTCATTGTTCTAGCTCTTTTACCTTGTACTCTACTACTGCACTCACATTACAATTTTATTTTGGTTCATTTATATGTCTCCCTCATCAAATTATGAATTCCTGTAAAGCATGGATCACATCTTACCTGTAGTTTTCAAACTAGGATGAATCTGCCCCTCTACACCCAGACTCTTTCCTAATTTCCTATTCTGTGCTATAATTCGTCTTCTTGAGAATACCTGCTGCTTCACCTTTCCCAAAGGCCCTTCTCCCCCTTCACCAAAGAAAGCATCCTCTCTCCCAACCCAGCCTTACCGCGTAGTATTGTCTTCAGCTGTAGAGACCCCCAGGCAACAAAGAAAGGGATACATCCACTTCTACCTACCAGAAAGCTTCCTCTAATCAAAGCATCCAGACTTATTCTAGTAATAAACACTGTTCTTCCAGGGATACACCAACTGATTTGGGGAGAAAGGAAGCCATCTTCATCTACCTCACTAAGAGATGCATTTCCAGTAAAAGTTTAGTTTTATTTTTAATAATTATTTTCAATTTTGTAATATTTTATCACTTGGATCAATTTTCTTGGGAAATTTTTAACTAAAATTCCTGTACATATTTATGTTATAGAGTATGATAGAGTGGTAACGACATTCCAGGATAAGAATGCATTATATTAGGATAAAATTCTATTAGAGAAGTGCAATCGATGTACAAGATAAGGAAAAAAATGTATGATGTAAAATTTCCCACTGTTAAAGAATAATTTATTCTTGTACTTTTTTTAATGGAATATGGTAGATCCAATATAGTTATATTCCACTGGACCCACCTTAAAGAACGATGTAAAATCTTTAGCTTAAAATGTCAATATTTTCAGTAAGGCAACATTACATCCTTTACTACCATTCAAATTTATGATAAAAAATATCCCATTTCAACTTTAAAATGTGCAGAGGAATATACAGTGTAACAAAAACATTTGTGGAGTAGTCAAGCAAAAGAAGGTTGAAGACTTAAAATGATCACATTCTAATCCTAGAAATGCAAATGTATGGAATGTTTATCCTGTTGTTGTCTTATTTTACAGTTTTATTTACTGTTATTTTATTTTAGTGTTACAAAAGTTATCCAAGTTATCCAACTAGGCAAATTCACTTTCCTCCCAGTTATACCAAACAATAAGTATTATCCAAGGCTAAATAGGACCATCTAGAACACAGGTCTTCTGCCCATCCCCGTCGCTGGGCCTAAGCCAAAAAACCTCACCGATATCCAATGGATACAGAACTCACTGGATTTCTTTTGTGCTTTCCCAACTTTATTAATTCCTGTCCTTGCTGCTGATCTAGAATGAAAGAGGCTAGGGCAAGAGTTCAGTGTGATATGGATTTGGAATTACACATTTGAGAAATCAGTGTCATCTGACATTGTCATTAAATATACAACCTTGATTTTTTTTTTTTTTTGACTGCACTCAAATACCAAGAGCTCATGAACATTAGGTTAAATGTGTAATAAGATCATTTGTGATGGGTCCACAGTCTTCAGATTCTCCTTGTGAGCTGAGATACCAAAACACAACCACATGATTAATTCAACCAGATATTCCCCCCTAGTAAATATCATCAGTGTTTATCATGAAGGTGCTTTCCTAGATGCTTGGGATGCAGAATGCATCACAAATTAACAGCACTCCTGCCTTCAAGGAGTTTAATTAGTTTTAATGAAAAGTTTAAATAATAATGCAGTTCATGCTGTGGCTATTAAAGAATCATAAAAGTAATATTTAATGACACACTGAAATATGCTGTATGCCTTTCCCTAAGGTTGCAAAGCAGCTGTGTATAGTACAACCCCATTTCAGTAACTAAAATATACTCATATGTGCATGGAAATAAGAAAAATACAAGCAAAACATTAACTGTTTTTCTCTTGATCAAGCAGAATTATGGGCAAGTTTCATTGCCTTTTTGCTCCTCTGTAACTTCTACAGTGAGGAGATCCTTTTGGTAATAAAGCCATTGTCATCGGGCCTGGAGATGACAGAGGTTTTAGGTACGAAGCTAGGGGCTGTGAACAAAAGAACAGACTATGAAGACAAATGGGAGAACCTGCTTCCCTTAAGATCCTTTTCGGAGGTCAGAGCTGTAGGCTCTTACTCATATCAGCCCTGATTCCAGTCTGTGTTCTCTGGCAACAATTCCATTTTTGCTGGGAAGCCAGGAAGGACTGAAGACAGACGTGAACCATCTGCCATGAAGCTCTCGTGTGGCACACACTTGGGCCTTGGTCGTCCATAGCCTACGGGAGTGAGTGCCTGATGACAGACAAGTTAGGGTCTACATCCACTGCCCTAGTGCCCCATTATCTGCAGCTTGTCCAAGAGTTCCCTTAGCTTTTCCCATTGCTGAGAAACATATATTGACACTTTCACACTCAGGGACTTAGGGGTAGGAGGTTGGAGTAAAGAGTACTTGGTCTTACAGTTAAGGCCTGGCTTCAGCCCCACAAACTAGATCATCTAGAAAGCTCCTTAATTTCCTCAGTTTATACAAAGAAATATCTTTCAGATGAGGATTGTGCCACCTGTCATGCCTCCTTAGGGAGAATTTGAGAGAACAAAAGGAAAAAAATGTAGATGGAATGAACTTTTTTTTCTTTTTAAAGGGAAGGCCTACAGAAATAGAAGAGATCACATTAGAAAATCTAACTTTACACTCAGAGATTATCCAGAGACTCCGTTTTTATTGACATTTTAACCAGCTCTTATTTTCTGGAAAAGGTTGAGGACGAAATTTTGCACCAGAGAAGGAAAGCGCGCACGCATTACCCTAGCTGAAGTGCAGCTTGCCGCAGCCTCTCTGTTTACACACTACAAGTAAACGCCAGCTCTCAGGTTCACACTGCAAACCTCTCATGCTTAGTTGACTTCTAAGGGATTTAATCAAGCTACAGGATATATGATTCAAAGGCCAAAAAAAAAAAAGTAATTAAGAAAAATATCCTTTCCATGGCAAGAAAAAAGCAGATTGTTTCCATTAATTTCATGAGTAATTTTGTTTTTGTTGGCTGAAAATGAAACCCAGGCCGGGGTGGTGCCCCGTGAGAGGGAGGGCT
This sequence comes from Leptonychotes weddellii, assembly GCF_054177405.1. Taxonomy (NCBI): domain Eukaryota; kingdom Metazoa; phylum Chordata; class Mammalia; order Carnivora; family Phocidae; genus Leptonychotes; species Leptonychotes weddellii. The sequence continues at coordinate 65,722,222 of NC_138380.1, read as the reverse complement.
TACTGGAACAGCACAAGGTTTGTCTCACAGACGCGCCTCACCACACAGTCACATAAACACACGTGCACACAGACTGGCTGCCGCATCTGAGGACACTCGGAGCTGGGCTCACCGGCTTCCCCGCCCAGCTTTTCCCTCCCGGCCTGCGGTTCTGCTCTACTCAGCTCTCAGCGGCTCTGCTCCTCTCTCCTCGGCACTTCCTATCAGCCTCTGAGCCCCTCCTGTCTTTGCTTTGAACGGTCTCTTGAATCCCTGCGCTTTTCTTCATTCTGTCACCTCACACCTGTATTTCTGTGAGAGTTCCTCTGGGCACCACCAACCGAACAACAGACATTTACGGAGTGCTTGCCGTGACGACAGGCTCTCCCTTGTTCCCCTCCACCCTGATGGTGACACATAATAAGTCTTCCAAAATGCTGTTTGCATCATGCCATTTCCCTTCTCGGTGATCTAAAGTGACCCTTTATGTCTTTCTACCACCAGTCCAGCCTCTTCTGTTTGGATTTCAAGGTCTTGCACATTCTGACTCCATCCTCCTAGAACCTACCCCAAAGGTCCCACTTTCTCTGCTCAGACCATTTCCTGTCTCCGTGTTTCATTTATTCATAGGAATAAATCCATACGAATCCACTGAACACCTGCTATATACATGCCAGGCACAGTGCTAAGTGCCTAATATTAAGATGTAGTTCCTTCCATTAGAAGCTCCAAAAGTCTAAAGGTGGAAATACATCAGGGAACAACATAATATGATATGGTCAGGGTCCTATGATGGTTATACAATGTGCTGGGTACGTTAGAGGAGAGTGACTGCTGAGTCCACCTGAAGCAAGCGGACAGTTTTGTCCAGGGGGACCAAGGATATTGTCCAGAGGAGACCAAAACCAGACCGAGGAAAGAGAAAGCTGGGAGTCAAAAGCGGGTGTGCCTACCTCATGCTAGAAACCTGATCTAAATCCCAAGAGCAGGAATAGAACTTCAAATGAGGAAGGAGTCAAGAGTGAGATGAAAGGAGAGTCAGAAGGGGAGCATGCAAGGACCAGAGGGTAGGTCCTGGACAGTGACGGAAAACTGTCAGAATGTAGAGGACTCAGCTTTATTAAATCGTACGTGTTTGGCTTAGAAGCACCAAACTGTTGGGGTAAAGGCAGTAGTGGGAGCCAACACAAGGAAGCACACGATTACTATGGCTTAAGCACAAAATAGGTGTTGGAAATAGTTGCGATGGGAAAGGAAAGTCAGGGTCCTATTGAGAAGAGTTTTGATTGCCCACCCCAGGCGTCTGGATTTTGTCCCGTTCGCAGTTGGCAGTGGGGCCATCAGAAAGGGCTGGCCAGGCAGCGGTGCTGGAGCAGGTCATGGGTGAGCTCGTGAGTGACGCTCCCAGACACAAGTTCTAGAGAGGAGCTAGAAGAGAACACCTTTTTCTACTTGGTATAAAGGCACAATATTTATTGCACATGGTAGCCCCAGTTGTCATCTGTAGGTTAGGAAAAGGATTCTAGCAACAAATATTTGTTCTTGGATTCAGTTAACATTTATCGAGCACCTCCTATATTCTAGATGCCATTGTAGACCCTAGGGACTCAGTGGTAAATAAAACAGAACATCTCCACCCTCACCCCAGAGAAAGTAAGCAATGATGTTAGAAATCAGAGAACTATTTAGAAAGCTGTTGCCCTTCCCTTGGCCTTTCTCTTTCCAATTCCAGCCACCCTATAAAGCCCAGCTCAGTTCAGTCATCTTCCCCAGAAGTTGCCCCTCTCTCCTTCCCCAGACCTTCTAGTTGAAAACTTTTCTTAAAAACTCTGATACTTAACCTTTTTTTCTGATTACAGAAATAATATATGTTCAATATATGAATTTTAAAACAATATAAGTACATAATATAAGGAGAACATACTCCATAATCTCACTCACTAAATATAACCACTTCCCATTAGTATTAGTATAATGCAAAGTCTAATATATTCCTTCTATACAGCCACCAACAGATCACTGTCATCCTCATCCTCATCTTCATTGTTACAAAATGGGCAAATTACTTCCAAAGTTACGGTTTTAGACTTTGTACCTGGAGAGAGCACAGAATTCTTCTGTTTTACAACTTTATTGAGATATATCTCACATACCATAAAGTTTACCCATTTAAAGTGTACAGTTCAGTGGTTTTTAGTAGATTCGCAGAGTTGTGCAAACATCACCACAATCTTAATTCCAGAACATTTCATCACCCTAAAAAGAAATCCTGTAGCCATTAGCTGTCAGTCCACATTCCCATAGCCCTACATTCCCCCATGGCCCCAGACAACCGCTAATCTGCTTTCTGTTTCTGTAAATTGGAAATTCTAGACAGTTCACATCAATGGAATCATACAATATGCAGTCTTTTGTGACTGGCTTCTTTCACTTTAGCTTTATATTTTCAAGGTTCATCCATGTTGCTGCCTGCATCAGTACTCTTCTTTCTTTCTTTCTTTTCTTTTTTGTTTTCAGAGTAATATTCCATTCTATTCTTATAGCACATTTTATTTATCCAGTCTTCAGTTGACAGACATTTGGGTTGTTTCCACTTCTTGGCTGTGAGGAATAATGTTGCTCTGAACATTAAAGTGGCTGCTTTATTTTACATCCCACCAGCAGTGTATGAGGATTCCACTTCCTCCACATTTTCATAGGGCTCCTTTGAAAGAAGGAGCTGCCTCTTACCCTGGACTAGAAGGCTCCCAGGTAGGCTGGATGGCTGTGAATTGTCCATTTGTTGTACATTGTATATAAAAGCTTTGTCTTCCAAGTTTATGGTAAAGTCGTGAAAAGCTGCTTTTGAGCGAATCCTTCTCTTTGGGAAAAAATACTTACACAGATTGATATTCTTCACCAGAGGGACACATTTGACTATAGTCTTTCTTTCAGCAATCACATGAATCCAAGGTGGGTTTTGGTTTTTTTTGTTTTTTTTTTAGTTTGTTTTTTCTTTAAATTCTGAGACAGAGAGAGAGCCCGAATTTAGATATCAAGAATTCTGGACTATTACTGATCCCATAGAATCTGTGCTAATTAAAACATTTTCTTTGAGGGTTAGTTATAGCCTTTAAGGAAAAAATAGGCATATGAGATTTTATATTAATGAAGATTTAACACTCCTGAAAATAACAGAAGTACAATAGATCTGCAAGAGGAAATACCTTCAAAAACAAGCTAAAGGTGAAATATTAGCTCAATTAAAACATGAGAATAGGTTCAGGATTAAATAAAGCATTGACAGAGAATAGCTAAGTTATTAAAAACAGTACATAATTATGTCTATGTCAGCACATCTCTTTAAAACTTTCTCTGATTCTTTTAAACATAATAATTACTCTTTGGGGCGCCTGGGTGGCTCAGTTGGTTAAGCGACTGCCTTCGGCTCAGGTCATGATCCTGGAGTCCTGGGATCGAGTCCCACATCGGGCTCTCTGCTCAGCAGGGAGTCTGCTTCTCCCCCTGACCCTCCCCACTTTCATGCTCTCTCTATCTCATTCTCTCTCTCAAATAAATAAATAAAATCTTTAAAAAATAATAATAATAATAATTACTCTTTGTCCTTGTAATAACGTATATACTTAAATACCGTTAAGTACTCCTCTGGTAAGCTCTTTGCCATATGCCCCAATTAAGACATCCATCTTTTTTCATATTGCAGTTAAGACGCATGAGAATCAATAACAGCTACTTCAGTGTTAGTTTTAAACCCAAACTTTAGGGGCACATGGGTGGCTCAGTCAATTCAACGTCTGACTCTTGATTTTGGCTCAGGTCATGATCTCAGGGTCGTGAGATCGAGCCCCTCTTCGGGCTCTGTGCTCAGCAGGGAGTCTGCTAGAGATTCTCTCTCCCTCTCCCTCTGCCCCTACCCCCGATTGTGTGCACTCTCTCTCTCCCTAAAATAAATAAATAAAAATTTTAAAAAATAAAAATTAAAAAAGTAAGCCCCAACTTTAGTGAGGGCAAATGTCATAGGAAGTGCGTGGAAATCTCTTAAGACAGATGGTTAGCAACTTCTTCCAAATGTATTTATGAAGACGGTAATGTTCCAAGAGTGTCACTTAAATGTTTCTCATGTATTTAAACTCATATCCTTTATTACTGGTGATGAACAGTATAACAAAATTGAAGTGTTAGTCAATTCTTGATGGAATTCAGAAGAAAGAGTAGTAGAGACTAGTGTTTATCTCCTCTCAAACTAAGCAACTGAAAACAATATCTAGACAAAACAGAGGCCTCAATGTTGTACGCAGTTGTCAATTTCTTCCCCTTGGATTCTGAGTTGACCAGCTAAGAGCTAGAAGTTTAGGGCCAATGTGTATGTGTGTAGATATATAGATAAGATATAGATTAGGTAGGTAGGTAGGTAGGTGAGTAGATAGATAGATAGATAGATAGATAGGTAGATAGACAGACAGACAGAGGAAACATACCACTATCATGTTTAGAGTAAGAAATTCAGAATCTCTATTTTAAAGTTTTAAATAAAAATTACTGAATCCAAATCTTTTGTCTTGGTGCTCATTATAGAATATGGTTATAGAGAAACTAGTCATTGGATGAAGACCATAATTCCATTGCCTTATTGTCAGCATTATATCATACTTCAAAATAAGGTATGACTGTGGAACAACAGAATATCATTATGTTGTGTAATTGTTGATCGCTTTAGAGATTAGAGATTCAAACCTAGTTTCCTTTCTGGAAACAAGAGGATGTAATAAGAGAATGTTAAATTTAAAGGACTCATCTTTAATTTAGTGACCAAAGTGCCTTAAAGTATGGAGTTATTTGATTTTCTTTTTTCATACATGTGTTTTATGTGTTTGTAGCTAAAGAAGTTGAGCAATATTTGACATTTATGATTATTTCTATTTAGATATCTTTTTCTTCTTTATCATTTCAGTCCATCACTAATGCCTTGAATAGCTACCATTACCAAAAAAAAATCACAAAATAATTCAATTTGGATATACAATGTTCAGCATGAAACATATTTTACTTCTTCCTTTTCTTTTCTGAACAATTTTCTTTTAAACATAAGGATATTTAGCAATGCTTTAAACAGTGCTGATCAACTAAGCCAAATTCCAAACAGGTCTAGCTTTTCATTGCAATTACCAAATATTACCATCTCACCGCCAGTTATGGGGTCAGGAGTTATTCAGCACATTTTATGTGGGTGTGTTAATTACACAAATAATTAATAAATACATTCTTATTGAAAAGTATCCAAATAACACATTACCATAGCTAGTAGAACTTTAAAGTTTCCACCCTGCAGAAAATCTTGATCCCTTCTCAGAGGGAGTCACCATTAACAGTTGGTACATATCTTTCCAGATCCTTTTTGACATACATGATCTCTCATGCTTATGATTTCAAAAAATACTATTACTTGAATTTTACTCAGGTTCAAATTCTATTAAGTTCAATTTACCCAGCCTGAGAATGATATTCATATGAGAATCCCAATTTTTTCACCAGATACCCAGAAACTTTTCTCTTACCAGAAGGAAGAAACACAAGCAAAAATAAAACAGTCTAAATCTTGGCAGATGTACCCAGTAGTAGTATTCATTTTTTAACATAAAAGCATGCATTTTCTTATATGGCTTGTAGTATTTTTCTCATTACCTTCTCAAATTTTGTTCTGTGCTTTTTAGAAGTGAATCTTCTCTCCTGCCATCACAATAAAGTAGAAAGAGTATGGGATTTGGAGTAGTAAAATCTGGGAACAAGTTCCAACTTGGCACTTACTAGTTGTGAGTCCTTAAGTAAATTATGTGTATTCTCCACCCTTCATTAATGACGAAACCAACCACCTCACTAGGATTGTGTTGAAGAGTTGATAAGTTGCAGTTTTGGTCTGAGGACTTGTGATCCAAATTAGACCCGATAGGCGTGTATCTTTCGGAATGGGCTAGGTTTTGCTGTGGCTTACTGTAACACATGTTTATTTCTCGCTCACACGTTATGTCCAGTATGAGTCACTGGGGGCTCTGCTAAGAGACACAGGCTAACAGAGGCTACATCTCCACATGTCCTTCCTGTCACCTTGGCAGGGGGAAGAGACGTGACAAGATGAATACTTGAAGCAGCCACCTGGATGGGCGCATTTCATTGGTCTGAGCAGGTTGAGTGGCCATGCCTAACTTCCAGGAGAGATAGGAAGAGCATTCCACTGAGGGCACCAAAGATAGAGAGCTGGAAAGTGGTGATTAACATACTAATGACAGCCACAGAAATGTTAGCAAACATTAGAGAGAATGTAAAGCCTTTCTCGGGAAGGGTGAAAAGTCATTCCTGTCATTTCCTTTGATCCCAGAGATAGTCAAGAAAGATTTCCAAGCGAGGAAAACAAGTTTGGGGACAAAAATGAGAGCCTTGTGTGGGTTTCAGGCATGGAAAGGAACACAGGTCAAGGACTTCAATAAGGAAAGAAAGTGAGGGAAGAGGTGGTATTAGAGTGAAACGCACTGGGTCTCACATGTGACTAGAGACCGAGCCCCGTGCTTCTGGGTCTGAAGAGGGTTGCCAACTGCAGCCTGAGTGAACTCCCCCCCAGGCCCCTCTGCACATCATCGGATGTGGTATGTCTGCCCCATGCAGATGGGTTCAAAGCCTCTTGACTCCACCTTTGTGCTCAGCTCCTGGTAGTGCTTCTGGTGTCTGGTCTCACTGTTGGCATTGTGTTCTTGCTTTTGGCCTTTGTCCAGCTCCTCACGCTTCTTTATCGTGGAAGATCACCTACCGAGCCGGGGTTGGCGATGTACACCGCGGCCACCAGGCTTCACAAGCCACTAAAACAATCATAGCAAGGTTTTCTATCCCTCTATTCCCTCAGAACCTCTAAAGAACATCCTGTTTAAAAGTAAGGGAAGTGAACCTCCCTACTATTTAAGAAAAGACATTTCAAATGAAAAAAGTTTAGATTTCATTATGCCAAGCCTGGTTTTTCCTTACACTTCCTCTGCTTTGCCTTAATTGTAGAAGGGTTCTGAGTTTGCAAGATGCTTAGGATCTTGCCTCTTAATGTTTAGAATTTCTCTTCGGAATATTCCTTCAAGAATATCACCAATTGACATTCAAGTGGTGTGGGTGTGTGTGGGAGTGTGTTCAGGGGAGGGAGAATAAAGGACGAGGAAATGCAAAGCTTTAAGGAGGGGAAATGAGAAATGGCCTTGTTGCATCTGATCAAGTGCAAAACTGTGGTCAAAAATGTACATATTTGACTTTGAAACTCTTAGTCCCTTCTTTATTACTACTCAAGGAAAGAAATGGTAAAAAAATTAAGTTGTATAAAAGTAAAATTTTGTGGCTCATGGAACTGAGGCGGTTCTGTGCAAATGTCCTTGAACACCCAAACCAGCAAGCAGATCTGAGGGAGGAGCAAGGTAGAGGGACAGTTAGGTGTGGTTGCCATGGCAACCTTGTACCAAGTGGAATAAGAGTCATCCCTGACTCCACATTTTCCTTTTCCCTCAACTGGTTCCTGAAGATTTGCAGTATTTGGGCTCTCAGGGCCACCATGCCAGGTCACAGAGAGACACCATAAACCATAAACCTTCCTTGTCTTCCAGAAAGGGAGGAACAAGTAATTCATGTGCCCAGGATGAACAGGGTACAAGTGTCGAGAGAGTTCAACCAAGAAGATGAAAGTGAGCAAGAGTCATTGGTATGCCGAGCTTCCAGACCAAGCTCTGGTACGCCACAACTCTGAAATGACAGAACCAGAGTTAAGACCACAGAAGACAGATCAGTCTGTGAAGAGCAGAAACAGCAGACCATGAGTTGGTCTTCTGATGCTAAGAACAAACACTGTTATTGGTAAGAGAAACAAAACTTTGTCCAGAGAATAGGAATATGAAGTATTTCTCTAACAGCCTTGGCTCTCTTAACCATAAAATATAAAATGCCTGCCTTTTGCAGGTGGGGACCAGAGGCACAATAAATCCTCTCCAGCTTCTCAGGTGAGTTGTCTGCAACCCTCTCTGAGAGTGAAAACATAGGTGGCCATATTGAAAACAATTGCAAATTCTTGGCTGATACCATTTTTTACCTTAAAAGGAAAAGTAAGAGTTCAGGGTCATTGGCAAAGTTATGAGAAGCTCTCAGTTTTATTTTCACAATGCTAAAATGAATAAATACAGCATATGAAACAAAGTGATAATCAATGGCATTGAATATAATTAGTAAGAATGGGTACAATAGAGTCAGTTTCCATTTATCTGTTATCCTGCATTAATGTTGGTACATCACTGTTAATGACTTTAATAGAGAAGAAAGGGGAGGGAAGAATGAAGGATTGTATGTGGGGAAGAGTCTTTGACTCAGCTCCTCATACTCCAAGGATCATCTATATAGATCCCTGTTTAGCTCCCTATGTAGGGATCCACAGCTTCCATTTATGCTTCTCTTGCTGGCAATTGCCTTCATCAGATAGAATGGTCCAGGTTCCATCTTTCTTGAAGGAAACATGACACGTAGACTGAATGAAATTTTTAGTTTGTTTTGTTTTTGTTTGGTTGGTTGTATTTTTATCATCGAGGGAGGGTGTAAGAAATCATGTTAGCCTTTTCCTCCTTAACCGAAGTCTCCCTAGACTGTGCCACTTGTTCAAAAGGAATTACCTTCAAGTACTTAACTTTTGTGGAAGGTATTTCCTCCTCAGTATACTCTAAAATTATGGCTAGATGGTGGAAATGCTCTTGATGGTTCAACATTCTGACACTCTAATCCTGAGGTCCTTGACCTGGGGTCCCTGGACCTATTAATGGAACCAGCTTAGACTGTATGAAAAAACCTGCATGAAGTTATAGAGATGGAGTTTTCTGGAGAGAATTCATTGGTGTTCATCTGGTTCTCGAGTTTGGCAGTGACTCAAAGTTTTAAGAATTATCACAGTCCATGGGGCACCTGGGTGGCTTAGTTGGTTAAGCGTCCAACTCTTATTAATTTTGGCTCACGTCGTGATCTCAGTGTTGTGAGGGCTCCATGCTCATCATGGAGCTTCCTTAAGATTCTCTCTCTGCCCCTCTCCTGCCTCTCTCTCTCTCTCTCTCTCTCAAAAAAAAAAAAAAAAAAAAGATTACTGTGATATTTGTGCAGTGCTTAGATAGCCCTCCAGTGACCATGATTACATACTTTTTAACAGAAAACTCTTGTCATTAATTGTTTTCTAGTCTCTCTAAATTATTTCTTTGCTTCATTTCATACCTTTATTCCTAGTAATTGCCCTCTACCTTGTGCCGGAAATCAACCCATTAGAATTTTTCCTAATGAAGTACTGAGTGGGACGCCTCGGTGGCTCAGTCCATTAAGCATCCAACTCCTGGTTTCGGCTCAGGTCGTGATCTCAGGGTCGTGAGATTGAGCCCCACGTCAAGCTCTGAGCTCAGCTTGTAATCTGCTTCAGACTCTCTCTCTCTCTCTCCCCCTCTTTCTCTAAAATAAATAAATCTTCTTAAAAAATAAGAAAGTACTGAAAGAGACAAGATTTAACTTTACCATGTTAATTCAGGCATGAGCAGTTTTACATCCTGCTTGGACCAAGATCCTCAATAATTGGTTATGAGAACTCTGGTACTATATAATTGCTTATATAAACTCTAACACTAAAACTCGGGAGGTCAGTAATTAGAAAACAAAAGAGCTTTTCCGTTTTAGCATCTCAGGCACCCACTCATTGTGCATGACATCTCATGCAGAGCCGCCGAATCGAAGAATTGCAAAAGGAACAAAACCAAAACAGCTTATTGAAGCTGATGAGGCTGGGTTTGTTTTTTTCCCCACATTTGTAAACTTCAGACAATGTACATTCTATTTAATTATGTTTAAAATGGAGCTGGAGTGATTTTCCCCCATGATAACATGAAGCAACTAAGTCACTAGATCTGTTTTTTGTGGGTTTTTTTTTTTTTTTCTTCCAAATGGCCCCAGTGTTCAAAGTCAGGACTTTTGAAAGGACTTAACAGAGCATCATGAGACGTGATAGGTGCTTTAGGGTACAATTTTAATGCCAGCAGACTGGAAAACAAACAACATAACCCAGACAAGGCATGACTTTGTTCTTTAGCATTTGTGTGAAGAGGAAATAAGATCTTTCTGGGATGTGCTCTGGCTCACAGGTGTGGAAGAGAAGATGTCACATTCCTGACTTAACCACATTGTGTGTGGGATTCTGGTTTGGGGGGCAAGGCAAAAAGGTATTGCCTCGCCTCCCACTATAAGAGCTCAACTCCCGTAACTCTCTTGGTGCTTTTGTTTTAGTCTGCTGCAAGTGGACACTACAAAAGCACGAAGCATCCCTAATCCCACAAGCCTGGTGTGCACTGGCTGACATCACTGTGGTCTCCAGCTCTTTTGCCAGTGGAAGGGAGACACTGACCCCAGGCCTGCAAGCGCTGTTCTTTGCTCTGCCGCTCAACCACTGAGCTGTTGGCACTTTCATTGTTTTATACCAGGAGGAAACCAATTGTGTTGATGTGAGTGTCTTATTCATCAGATATTACAGCCTTCACATTTTTAATGAGCCGAACCTCCTAGTCCACGTCGTGCGACCACAGTGAATCAAGGCAGGAGCGTGGTGATGATGTTTTCTGATTTATTGCAGTTGCTCTTTAAAAGATTTGACAGTATTTCAGATCTCCAGATGCTGCAGTTTGAAAGTCTGTCTGAGGTCGTGTGCTAATCAAAAACAGCAAATCATGTCTGAGTTGGAAAGGACAGCAGAGCAGTGAAGCTAGGCGTTAGTGCATGTTTGTTTTTCCTTTTCCTTTTAAATGCGCAGGCAAATATAAAGACGCAAGTGAACAAACTATTTAATGAGTACCTAAGGCATCTTTCTGGCGCATGGTGATTGATAAGGGGGCGGGGAAGGGGTGTCCCGTGCAGCAGAGAGTTGGGCGACATTTGCACATCTCATCCTGTGAGAGTGGCAGTCGTAGCCACCTCCTCCCTGCCGCCCCGCACAGACATGTGTGACTTTAAATAGATGGATTTATTGAAAGTGCCACTGAGAATTGTGAGGAATAAGCTGATGGTCTTGAATTCAACAACCTCATTAGAGCAGAATGGGATCGACCATGGCTTCAATAAAAAGAACTTAGAGAAGAAGATCTAAAACTCAGAGTTAAGGAGAGGTGAAAAATCCCTTGGCTGCTGAGATCCTTGGCAGGCTCAGATCCCACCCTCTTTCCAACAGCTCTTTTGCTTACTCTCAGGGTCTAGCATTTGCAACACTTGGTGACACGCATTTTGAGACTAGAGCGTCAGCAAGTCTTAGTTCGTGTAGTAAAGTGCCGAGCTCGCTGGCTCTGTTGTTACAATAAAGTTGGAAGTAACAACTTGTGAACCCTTTTATCTCTTTGAGGGTGACCGACTCATTCTCATTTGTCCCAGTTTTAAAACTGAGAGTCCTCCATCCTGGAAACCCCCTCAGTCCTGGCAAACCGGGACAGTTGGTCCCCCTGGTTCCTAGAAAGGCTGTGATTCCCCTAGTGGGTATTTAAACCTGGAACAGACCTCCTGCTGCCGTTGTGCCAGAAGACATTGAACCAGTGATTCAAGGAGTTGAACTTTAAAAAAACCAGACAACAACAACAACAAAACACTCTGTTTTATAAAATCTATTATTTTCTTACCATCGTGGTCCTATTTTTTTAGGCACTTTCATTTAATGAGCAAATAAATGGAAATACACTTTGAATGAGAGAAAATGCTACCTGAGCACAAAATGCTAGTATTTACTTCTCATGACATGTGTTCCATAATTCTATCTCTCAGAACTCATCTTGGCGATTAGATATAGTAACTTGTGGGGCGCCTGGCGGGCTCATTCAGTGGAGCATGCAACTCTTGATCTCAGGGTTGTGAGTTCAAGCCCAACGTTGGGGCGGAGATTATTTAAAAATAAAATCTTTTTTAAAAAAAGATACAGTAACTTGTTATAGCAGTGTAACTAGTATCAAAATGCTTTAATTGTAATTTTGTGGAGATGTGTATCCATTGACTTTATGTGTAGATAGTTTCCATGACTCAACACTTAGTGATTTGTCCTTGGTCTTTGCCGGCAAGTTGTTCATTGGCACTGTTCACATGGTGGGGCTGCTACATGGAAAGGAGTTGGTGGAAGGTGAGCTGGTTGTCCAGCATCTGTGTCCCCCAGTATGACCTTGTTGGACCTGCCTGGGGCGGGGGGGAATGCGCTATGGTAACAAATGTGTTGTTCTGTGATGGTGTCAGAATGCGCCCACCAAGAATAGATGTTACTGCTAGATATGATTTCCATTTTCCTCCCTGTGTTCAGCAGAATACTCCTGTAAAAATTCTATGGTTTATGGGGAAAAATAGAATAAGAGGCAGACAGCTCAAAATGTATTCAACCTGGTAACCATAATGTTTCCATCTATTCAGGCCGCTATAACATAATACCACAGAATGGTGGCTCTATAAACAACAGAAATTTATTTCTCACAGTTTTGGATGCCGGAAGTCCAAGAGCAAGGCACCAGCAGATTCATGTCTGATGAGGACCCTCTTCCTCTTCCTTCCGTGTCTTCACATGATGAAGGGGTGAGAGAGCTCTCTGGGGTCTCTTTAGTAAGGGCACTAACCCCATTCATGTGAGTCCCACCCTCGTGATCTAATCACCTCCCAAAGACTCCACCTGGAAATACCATCACATTGGGGATTAGGTTTCAACATAAGAATTTGGGGGGCATACAAACATTCAGTGTAGAGCACAGAGCGCTCACGAAAGCAGTAGAAACACTATAAAAATACTAGCATTGCTTACAGGTGAGAGAAGATTGATGAAAGAAAGGGTTGACGATGTAGAATTTTGGATGACAGAGCAAAATGTGCTAAGATCTAGGAGAAGTGTACAAGAAACAGTTAATTCCAAGACACAGCATGTGGCCAAACCAAGGCAAGAGGAAGCATGTAGGCAAACAGACAGCACATACAGTACTGTACACCTCTTCAGCTCCCATACAGCTGTCTTTCTGTCTCTTGCATTCGCGCTGCCCTGACTTGGTGGCTCAGAATCTCTCAAATGGCTTTAAATCTCTCTCATGAACCAACCTGACTTCTGGTTTATGCTGACACCATTCTTTATGTACCAGCCATTTGTAATCTAACTTCGACCACAGAAATTTGTGTCTTAGCTTTGCGGAGTTCTGCAATACGATGGTTCGCGGGACAGAATGACTTTGTAGGTGATGATATTATATTGAATTCAAAACCCTTAGCATGGAAACTTCTGCTTCAACACTTTGGACAATAATACTAGACAAGTTTTAATTTGAAAGGAAAAAAAAATCCACCCAAAATGAAGTCTCGGATCTCCTCTCAGATCTTTTAATTAAAGTCAGACATGAACCCTTGTGTTTCTCTGACTGCTAAATACTTAGAAGTGGTTTTATGATATTTGCGTGTGTTCGTTTTAAGTTGTGAAAAATTCACACACTGCTAGGTTACATAGCTTTGTATTTGGTTTATTTAAATATAGGTTAGTAGGACTGTAATATATAAGGAAGGTTAAAGAGTCAGAATCCTGTTTAATTAACTTATCCCACTTGGCAGCCAGTCTGTTATAAAGGTATAAAGGTATGAGCAAATAAAGCTTCCAATATGAAATCCTTGAAAAGAATAAGTCTCATTTGGTAAAGGCTTTGCTATTCTTAACTTTGTCATTGAAACTATTTGAACAAGCTATTTCAAACCTCACAGTATATGTATTTGTGTGTGTGTGTGTGTGTGTGTGTATGTAGAAGATGGCCTGTGTCTTGGATGTTCTTACAAGACCTAGATCCGTACTTTATTGTCTCCCTACGCTTCCCTTAGCCCTCACTGAGATGGGATATACTCCCAGAATTGCCATCCACATGGGTCTAAAATATGACTAGTCCTTTACATGAATCTGATTTAATAAACAGTCACACCATGAAAATACAGCGTTCTTTTCAATTACCACTAATTATATATCATACAATGCCTGGTCTTTAATGAGGATTTCAAGAAATGTTCACTGATAATGATGATTATTGAAATGATATGTTAAGTCCGTTTGTGTGAGAAATGCTTTGTTTTGAAATGTTAAACTTATAGCTTTGCCTAAAAATTTTAATTAAAATCTCCACTTTGGCATGAAGCTTAAAATGTGCAAAGTCACTGCAATTAGTGCATTGTGCATCCATATGGATGTTACCAAACGGCTTTCAACTTAAAGGATTTGAGCTATTTTGAATGATGGACCTTCTGTTAAGCTTAAAACCAAGCCTGTCTATCCCTGCATTCATTTTAATTAATATTCTCTTGCTAGTCTCAAAGATGTGTTCTCTTCTGGGGGGTGGGGGATGGTGAGGAAGAAACATGATTATCATAAGTCAGAAATAAGTTACAGAAGTAGGTTTGACTAATTTTCTTCTTCCTTCAAGAAGCTTCAATACAACGTCAAAGTAACTAGAAAACACTGATTTCAGATGTTCTAAAAGAAAACCTGTATTTCTAGCCAAATCATAACATAACTCACTTTAAAAAAAATGAAGAAATTAAGCTGTCCCCAGATTTTTTGAATCAGTATAAAGATTAAAACTTATCATTTTGAGTCTGATATTTATATAAAATCTACAGTATAAAATTTGAGTATATGTGTTCTTCATGTACAAATGAGTATATGCACCATATATGTATGTACTTGTATTTATACATATTTTTACTTCTGAGAGATCTGTACTTGCTCAGTTGCTTTAGGATTTAGCAACCTTATTTCTGGAGTTAATTTTCTGTAAGTAGTGAACACTCCTTAAAGATGCATTAAGTACTAAAGATTAAGTTCGTTGTTTTTCTTAGTATTTTAAGCAATATCAAACTCAAAGTGGCACAGCCTAGTAGTTTGGTTTTTTTTTTTCCTGGATATTTTCCATGTGAAATCTTATTAATATGGTGCTTGGGGAGGGGAAGAATTCTGGGCTTTGTTTTCCACAATATCAGAATAAATTCTGTAGACAGTTATATGTGTTAGTTAAGGCCCTGATTTTCTAACTGTTCCCAAACATCTCTCCTCAAGCCACTTCTATATACCTTCAGAAAGCTATTCACTCTGATGGCCACTGGAATCCTTTGACTTTGCCAATTTAGGCTAATTTTGAATGCTGGTTTAAAAGTAGACAGCTAAAATGATCCAAAAAGATCTTCACTGAATTCTTAAGAATAAGATAAATGTGAAAATTACAAAGCAGAATTGTAATTTACCAGAACATGTGGGTAAAATAATTCATCTGACGTGTGACTAGAAGCATAAAATCAGTAAGTCCACTCTACAACACTGCCTTTGCAGGCCTGTTTTGTTTTTGACTTCGATTCCAGCATGACAGAAATTCATTCCTCACAGCCACTAGATTTGGCACAAAGATAACCTAATTTTTCCATACTGACTGAATGTTTAATTTTTATTCCCTTTTTTTAAAGCATGTCATTAATTGCATATCTATCTTGAAATGACTCCTTATTTACCAGTGGTTTGGATTCTGCATTTGAAAAGAAGATTGGAATTGGTTTTATTTTAGATAAGAAACAGATAAAAACTGAACTTGGTCAAATGCTATCCGTTGTTTTTCTCAAAGATAACTTCATGATTTCATAACTCTATACTGTCTTTGCTATTGTGAGGCAGCTTTCTCTCTGTCAAATTTTAATAATTCTTCCTTCTCTATGAGGCATCTTAACAAAGAGTCTCTCAAACAGAAATGAGCGGACTACCCTATAGCCTCACATACATCCTGGTGAATATCCCGTTCACAATTTAGGCGATGAAAGGAAAACCTACAGTTGTTTTAATTTGGAACCAAAATAATCACTTCTTTCCAATGAGGCTTAGAGGGGAAGAAAATGGGCCAGAGTCTTCCTGTAGGGGGAAAAGAAAAAAAGATACTTCGCAGAGGGGCAATGCAGCAGGGGGAAAAAATAAAATAAAAAAATAAAACAAGCACAAAACCGTAGAGTGGGTAAATAGGCTAGTGAAAGAAAGGCCATCTGATCGCATTGGCAGCACCTTGAGCTGGGGTCCTCAGCGGCATGGTCCCGCCAGCGTGTAAACTGCACGGGTGTGTAGGGGGAGGTGTGTGTATGTACACACAGAGATTTAATGGGGAGCACAGAGGGAATTAGAAAGAGCCAGGTCCGTTTTTAATTTGGGTCTGTTTGCTTGCATTTAGCACTTAAGGGCTTCTACATTCAGTTTGCTCAAAAGAGTGATGAAGCACTCCTTGCTTATGCCTCAAATCAGAAATGCATGAAGTGCAGCTGCAGAGATAATACATTTTCCCCAAAGGCTTTGGCTGAGCAAATTAGGTGTCAATGGGGTGCCTGCGCAGGCAGTACTCTCTCTAATTAGTCTCTTGAGCCTAGTTGGTGGCGGGTATGAGATGATCTAATCAATTGGTCTGTGTCTGATGGTTGGTGTAAAAATCCTACCAGGCAGACTCTCTCCCACAGGTCACCCACCTGCACAGCAGGACTGCTCATTTTCATTTTTCATCTCCTCCATCACGTGATGCTGACAGTTGGTTTTAAGAAAATTGAATCCAAAAAATATCTAGTTCAGAGGGCACATGGGTCAGAACAAAGTTGCATTATGGGTACCAGCGATCCAATTAATTAATATTTATAGCTGAGAAGCTCTATGTAGATGTTTCTGAATAAGGATTTTATCAATAAAATCCAATTTCTTTAAAACATTCGTTTCTAGGGAAAGAACATTGTAAGAGCAGAAAGCAAGATAAAAATGGCATCCGTTAATCTGATGATATATATACCTATGAGTTGATGCACACTTAGTTGAGCTTATGGTCATATTCACTGTTCATTTGTATTGTATATGTGGTCTATTTTAATAATCAATTAAATGTAAGGGAAGGACATACATTGCTATTATATTTTGCTTCCCTGGGAATGTTGTATCCCCTCACTCCTTCCACCCACCTCCCCACACATCAAACGTATGGTTACATTTAGATCTTAAGGAATTTTTCTAGCAGTAAATTGACCTACCTTACATGTAGTCCTTGAAAATTGAAACTAATGCTGAGGCTGCCCAAGGAGGGGGAAGGGGCATCCCGTGCTGCTGATGAACAGTGTTAGGCAGAGTACCTGGCACAATTTGGGCTATAGAGTCATCTCATATAGATGGGAAAGAGGCTACCTCTCATTGGCACCTCCCTTCTTTTTTATTCCTGGCTCCTTCCATTAAATGTCTGAGCCCAAACCTAAGTAAAGGACTTATCCATAATCACCGTGTTCACCGTTTATTATCCAATTACTATTATTATGCATTATGCTTTATTATCCAATTCCTGCTTATGCCTTGGGTTAGGTACATACTATTCTTCTAGAGATTACACTTAAAGAAGGCAAAGACAAACACCATCAATGACTAAAAAAAAAAAAGTTTAAATCAACCCAACAGGATAGTGACATGCCACAGATTATGGTGACAACATCGTTTATTATTATGTCAAATCAGATACCCTGAAAATCACATCATTCAAATAGAATGTCATGAGGTTAAAAAAAAAAAAAAAAAGCTTGGCGCACAGGAAGGTGTTAATTCTACCCACCTTTCTTGGCTCGTGGTGTGTATGTGGATGGCCGGCTCTGCCCCCAGCACAGTGGTCTTTCAGCAAGAGCACAGGCATGGCACTTGCCCTCTGTCAATGTGCCATGAGGGAACCCTACTTCTAAAAACATACTCCACTCCCAAATGTTCAGATTCCACCTTCTTCCTTTCTATTCATTCAGCAGGGGTTTCCTGAGTATCTGAGCAGGGGCTTGGCTATGCTCTAGGGACACAACAGTCAACAAAACCAGATTTAATCAAGAACATAATGATGCCACCTACCTCCTTACTTGCTCCCTCACAGGAAATGTCCCCACACAGGAGGGACATTTGAAGTCACTCGTTCAGGAGGTCAGCCTGGGCAGGTCTGCGTTCTGTGGATTAAAGTGGTAGAATGGAGGGCGCCTGGGTGGCTCAGTTGGTTAAGCGACTGCCTTCGGCTCAGGTCATGATCCCAGAGTCCCAGGATCGAGTCCCGCATCGGGCTCCCTGCTCGGCGGGGAGTCTGCTTCTCCCTCTGACCCTCCTTCCTCTCATGCTCTCTCTCATTCTCTCTCTCGCAAATAAATAAAATCTTAAAAAAAAAAAAAAATTAAAGAAAAAGAAAAAGTGGTAGAATAGAGGAGAGCCAGGTCATGACTACAGTCGGCCCTTGAACAACACGGGTTCCAACGACCCAAGTCTATACTTACATGCTGATTTTTTTGATAAATAAAGAACAGTACTGTAAATGTATTTTCCCTTATGATTTTCTTAATAATATTTTCTTTGTTCTAGCTGACTGTATTGTAGGAATACAGTACATGATACATATATAAAATATATGTTAACCAGCTGTTCGTGTTACCAGTAAATCTTCCAGTCAACGGTAGGCCATTAGTAGTCAAGTTTTTGGGAGTCAAAAGTTCTATGCAGATTTTCAACTGTGCAAGAGGCCAGTGCCCCAATCCCTGCATTGTTCAAGGGTCAACTATATGTCATTTCTGTGTGGC
>NC_138380.1:65624970-65703486 GCF_054177405.1 Leptonychotes weddellii | reverse complement strand
GTAGAGCACAAGATGGATTTACTTCATTTCCCTGGGAGAACGGGGGCTAAGGCAGTTGGTCTCCTTTAGTTATTTTTGCTAGGGTGGTCACTTGTTTAAGAAGAGATCTGGGCAGCCTGGCAGGGGTGAGGGCTGGCCAAGTGAGCCACAACCAGCAAGTATTTGAGATAATATCTGAGGAGTTTGGACTTAGTGATAACAAAGAGCTTCCACCAAGGCTTCTCCCTCCACCCCCAGCCTCTCCCAGAAACTTAAGGTAAGGGCTTTTTGTCTCAGTCACTGAGGACAGAGAACTCTTAAGAATGGAATGTTACCTCTATCTCATACCACATACAAAAATTAACTCAAAATGGATTGAAGATCTAAATGTAAGAATTAAAACTATAAAACTCTTAGAAGAAAATGTAAATCTTCATAACCTTAAGTTTGACAATGGATTTTTAGATATGACACCAAAACCATAAGCAACAAAAGAAAAAAAAATGGATAAATTGGACTTTATCCTAATTAAAATGTGCATCAAAGAACATTATCAACAGAGTGAAGAGACAGTCCACAAAATGGGAGTAAATATTTTCAGATCAAGGGATTGATATCCAAAATATATAAAAAGTCCTACAACTCAACAACAAAAAGACCAACAACCCAATTTAAAAGCAGGCAAAGGACTTGGAATACATATTTCTCCAAAGAAGATATACAGATGGCCAACAAGCATATGAAAAGGTGCTCAGCCTAACTAATCATTAGGTAAATGCAAATCAAAACCACAATGAGATACCAGTTCACCCCGCTAGGATGTCTGTAATCCAAAAAAAAAAAAAACAGAAAATAACAAATATTGGCAAGGGTGTTGTGGAGAAATTGGAACCTTTGTGTATCACTGGTGGTAATATAAAATGGGGCAGCCACTGTGGAAAATAGTTTGCCAGTTCTCCAAAAGTTAAACATAAAATTGCCATATGGCCCAGCAATTCCACTCCTCGGTATTTACCCAAAAGAATTGGAAAACAGGTATTTAAATACTTGCACATGACTGTTCATAGCAGCACTATTCATAATAGCAAAAAGGTGAAAACAATCCAGATATACATCAACTCATGAATGGATAAACAAAACGTGGTATATCCATTGGCCATAACAAGGGATGAAGTTCTGATACATGCTACAACATGGATGAACGTTACGCTAAGTGAAAGAAGCCAGACACAACAGGTCACATATTGTATGATTCTGTTCGTATGAAATATCCAGAATAGGTAAATACATAGAGACAGAAAGCAGATTGGTGGATGCCAGGGAGCTGCAGCAAGAGGAGAATGGGAGTGACTGCTTCAAGGGTATAGGATCTCCTTTGGGGGTAGCAAAAATGTTCTGGAACTAGACAGAGGGGATGTTTGGATAACACTGTGAATATCCTAAATGCCACTAAATTATATGCCTTACAATGGTTAATTTTAGGTTCTGTGAATTTCACCTCAATGAAAAAGAAAGGATGGAAGGTTAACCTTCCAAAAAATCATCCTATTAAGCAGAGGAAATGAGTCGAGAGAAGGGAGGATGCTGTTCTTAACAGTAAGCTGGAACTTTTTGCTTTCTTGGTCAAGGTAGTAGTAAAGTTCTTGGCACGAGAGCCTGCGTGACCAGCAGTGGGACAGCTGTGTCTCAACAAAAGGTCAAGTTTCCTTCCCTGCTTGGGAAGATGACAGTGTAGCAGTGTAGACGGGAACAAACAGGCCTAAGCAGGCCTCAGTGACCTTGAGCTTTAAATGGAAATGAGGAGTTCGTTCTGGGCCTGGAGCCTCTGGGCTGTGTGACTTGATCCTGGGAGTGTTTCTTTTCAGCCTTCCTGGCAAGACATTACTTTCCCATCCTAAGGACTCAATGAAAATGCTTAAGAACCAAACAGAAATGTGGAGAGGAAGAGAGAGAACATTCCTTCTTTCCCCTTGACCCGCTCACAGGGAAGTAGTTACCAAGTTTAAGCAGGCACTGGTTAAATTGGAAATGCACAGCTGTATGCCGGACACGAGGCTGGCAATTCAGGTCATGCTGGCCAATTTTCACTCTGCTGAAACTAGGTCTGATAATAGGCAACCAAGGAATTATATACAGCCGGGCTTTTTATAAAGCATGTATGTGATCCCTTTTTCTATTTCATGCCCATAGAAATGAACACGAGGATATGTCCTTTTAATGGTCTGTATGATGCTCCAGGCACTTAATTAAGACCAGTTATTCCTACTAATGATTCGGGGAAGGAAATTTGCTGACTTTCTTTTCCTCTAAATAATCCAAGAAGAGGTTAGATCATTTAAATTCATGGAGTTAAATTATTTTAAGGGGAGAAAATGGAGTCAGAACATTTGCTTATCATGGTACGAGAACTGTTTTGGTGAAGGAGACCCCTCTGCCTCCCATAAGTGCGCTCGGGGTGGCTGCCGAGAAAATGGATAGACTTACTTTTGGCCTGACCAATTTTGATGTCTCGTGTAATTTAGAAAAAAATGAATGATGTAAGTTGTTTGGTTTTGGTTTTGGTTTTTTTTGGTGTTTTTGTTTTTCTGTTTTTTTTTTTACATATAGCAATTTTCTCTTTTCCTCCTTCCAGGATTAAGTTGTCATCATTCTGGGAAGAAAAAAAAAACCATTAATGAAGTGGCCAATAATACGAAGGGAATGACGGATCAGTTTCCTTCCCCTCCCTGTGGTGGATTTCACTCACAAGAAAATTGAAGCTGGCAAGACCCTGTTTTCTCTGCAATTTATTTAAAACCTTGCACGCATTTGGATACCTTGTGATTTCCAAGAACTATGTGAAGATTAAGCTTTGCTTACTGATACATGGCATGTATTCTTTTCAGTCTTTTGTGTTTGATTTTGTTTGATTTCCCTCTGCAGTGCAGCGTCTCTGTAAAGGTTTTTATGCTTTCACCAGCCATGTCTTAAATACATTAAGACAACACATTTGGTGTTCACACTTCTTCAGTAATGTCCGTACTTGAAAGCCACATAGTGGCATAAAACAATGTGTGTTTTCTTTAAGAGCAGTGTACATTTTGCAACCCCCAGGAAGGAAATTTTTAGCTAAAGCAAACCCCTGTTCTCAGGCTGACTTGACAACTTGGTCCCTAGCTGTGGGGCCCCACTTGTCGCTTACCTTTTGAGGACATCTGCAAATGTGGCTTTTTTCTTGGAAATAACTGCACATGTACATAGGATATTGGAATCTGCTTAGCATTTTCAAGCCACATAGCATGACTGTTTTGCAAGCAGGTTGGAAGTAAAGAAACAAATCTCAAGCATTAAGAACAAAGACAGGGATAAATTGCTTACTTTTCAACCTCTGGAAATTGAGGTGACTTTTTACATGTTTTCTGCGTCTTGTCAACATCTTGTATTTTCCATCCACTCTGTTATGCTTCAGGAGCATTTTCTAAGTGGAGGAGAAAAGAATGAGGAACAGAATGCTTACAACTTGGGTGCAAAAGAATTGTATCTGCTGGATGAGCCCCAAAAGCCATCTTGTCTAGTTACCATTTTAAAAAGCAAATTACAGAGTTATCCAGAGTTAAAAATTTGCTCATTTACACCAAAGCATCTTTACATTATAAATTTTAAAACATTCCAAGCTGATTGGAAGACATCATTGGGGACCTTAACTTTAACCAGTCTCCTGGAAAAACTGTTTGAACGCAGGTTGTAGAAATAATGCAGGAGTCTTGCTTTCAAGATGGCAAGGGAAAAAGAAAGGCCCAGCTTCCCTTATTAAGAAGATGAAGGGCCTCAGAGGATGAAGGCGCTTATGTGACAAGGAGGGAAAAGTGGACTGGGCACGCGCTGTGCTTTGATGGGGAGGGCGAGCTGCCTGATGCAGGCCTTCTCCCAGTGGGGCCGGCCTCGCTGCACAACCCCAAATAATACTGAGGCCAACGGGGCAGTTATGGAACTTCATCTAAAGCATGAAACCTAGCCCCTCAGAACACCAGTTCCGGTGGAAATACTTTTCATGTACGTTGTTTTACATTTTCCTGTTGGTCAGAAAGAAGGAGAGATTGAGAACTTGAAATGCATCGCACTTTTTAGGATCAAGACTAGGAATTATGAGCCAGTTGGCAAAGGCATTCTCTGAAAGTCCCGTGAGGGAAAAGCTTCTTTCTGGTCAAAGCCAGTATTCCTAGGAAATTGGACCCAGAACTTCTAAGCATTAAAAGGGCACCTTCCCTGGAGTGGGGCATGAATAAATATGTCAAGGTCACAATCCATCCTATTCAGAAGTAGCATTCATTGAAAGCTTCTAGGTGCAAAGCAAAGAATTACTTACTAATTGATTTTAAAGAGAGCAAAAGTTACCCAAGGCTAGAGTGTTTACTGTTTGCTACCTAGAAGTCTTTCCCATTCTTCTCTCGGACATTCCAACCCATTGGAAGTCTTTAGTGGTATTTTAATGTGTGCTTAAATTAGGATTCCTTAACATAAATAGGGAGAGAAAATTTTACATACAATCAAGAACAGCCTTGCCTGTGATTGGTTTTGAATTATTTCTTTGGGGGAGAGGCATAACTTTTGTATTTTACTAACTTTAAACCAAGAGCAGCTGATGATTAAATCTTGCTATTTAATAAGCTTTCTAAGTTGAACATATGAAAATATTTAATATTAAGAGACTTCGATTAGGAATGTTAGTGTCATTCAGAGATATCTGCCCCTGTCATAGGCAGCTTCTCTCGGGAGAGGAAACATAATGCTACTCAGTGTGGAGGGAAATCTGGTTTTTACACAGACATGTGTCTCAGAAGGTCTCATTTAGGAGGTTTGTAGCTCCCCAGTCTTGTCCTCAGTACAGGAAATCCAAAGTTGGGTTTGTCTCTCTCCCCTCTCCTCTCCTATTGGCAATCCGTCTTCCCACCTCCTCTCCCCCCGCCCCCTCCCACGGAGGGCAGCCATGAAAATCATTACAGAATGTGTTCATTAGCAGATTTATTATTCTATTGAGAAAGCACTGGAATGTTTTGTGAGATTATTTTTATATGAAGGACTAGCCTGAATTCATACAGCTGGAATATTAGGAACTCATTAGCATGGGGATGGTATCAATGCAACGTCAGCGCCCGCACAGGATTCTGAAAGAAACTTTGGGACATTGCCATTTTCTTCAAGGAACAGTTTGGTTGACTTAAAGATGCAGGATACATAAGACATGAAGAAATGTCTTTGCAGTGCTCAAAGGAAAAACAAAAACAAAACAGGGGACATAAGGCAGGGGTGGCTGTCCATCCACTGAAAAAAGGGTGAGGAGCTATTTCTACCTCCCAAGAGTGGTAAGAGAAGTTTCCAGGGGAGCCTCCAGGTTTGCAGAGAAAGCAAGACCTCTTGGTATCTTTCCCTCAGTGTGTACGTGAAAGCCAGTGTAATTAATACCCTAGGTTATGTGTCTATATAAAATACTCATCTGTGAATAGTACTTACTGGTTTTGTAATCTTTGTTACATAAGAGGATGTTTAGGCTGTACATACTGGGGTAGATTTTTCCCTGCCCCCCTATACATGGGAATATGCTGCATAATTGCACATAACTTCTATCTCTCTTACTGGCTTGTAGGCAGAGGAAACCACGCATGTTACTGCCTTGCAATTTTCTCATATACCAAAAACAACAATAACAAAAAGGTCTCAAGTAAAATAAGCAATCTCCTATTTTCATTCCCCTTCCTACAGCAGCATATTTTAGAGGCACATACAAAATCTACATTCTCTAGTTGGGAGTGGATTTTTTTTTTCTTTTATCTTTTTTTTTTTTTTTTTGTATGATACACTAAGATGTGTACTTTCTAGCAGAGGGTCGGTACCTAAGAAATGTGTTAGCATCATTCAGAAAACTATTATACTCCAAAATGAAACATAGTAAGCAGAATGGAATAATACATGTTGCATATTTGTTACCAAGTGTAATTTGTCTGTATTATGAAAGATGTAATGGTTTGTCAGCTGTCACTGTTGTTTTCTTGTAACATGATATGGAATAAAGTATAGCAGAATCTCTGTACATTTTCTTGGTACATCTTCTTGGTGCCCAGTAACACCATAGAGTGTCAAACATTGTCTTAAAAACTCTTAGGCACAGTCATTTTTGGAGTGAAATAAAGCAAACAGGTAAGGCCCTTGGATGTGGGAAGGAATGAGTTAGCTGGAATGTTCCAGGAGTCTGTTAAAACCTCCCCTCACACACTTTTTTTTAAAGCTTTTATTTTTTTGAGTAATCTCTACATCCAACGTGGGGCTGGAACCTACATCCCTGAGACCATGAGTTGCATGCTCTATCCACTGAGCCAGCCAGGCGCCCCAAGCCCTCCCTTTTTTGATATGCTTTGTCAGATTTGGGTAAAGGGGTAGAGGCTACATAGAACAAGTCTGTGTTTTCTTGGAATTGTTCACAATTCCACCAGCTCCTTAATGACATCCACCACACGTTGCATGCATCTGAACCGATCTGGGTTTGTTTAATGACAATCCTACTTATCTTTTATTGTCTCTTTCTTAATTATCTTGTACATATTCTAAGATGAGGTGAGTAGGTTACCCTCCCCTCAATACAAATCAAAGCTTCAGCTCAGCATGCCCACATTCTGCCAAAAGCATCCTTCCCTGAGCTGAGCATACTTCCCCGAACACCACCTAGTGGGCCCCTGCACTTGGATTGACAGGGCCACCTCGGAAAGCCAGTCACATTTCTGTCATCACCTCCTCCTCCTGGTCGGACCTGTCAGCTTCACAACTGCAAACAACGCCCATCCCCTCTCCCCCATGATTTCATAAATTGCTAATAGTGTTCGTGCCAGGTACAGTTATCAATTTGTAGATATGCTATTTGGTGATTTTCAAATGCTTGCCCTTGAAGGGGCACCTGGGTGGCTCAGTCAGGTGAGTGTCTAACTCTTGATTTCAGCTCAGGTCATGATCTCAGGGTCGTGAGATCGAGCCCCGTGTCAGGCTCTGTGCTCAGCGGGGAGTCTGCTTGAAATTCTTTCTCCCTCTGCTCTCGCTCTGCTCCTCCCACTCATGAGCTGTCTCACACTCTCTCTCAAATAGAGAAACAAGTCTTTTTTAAAAACGCTTACCCTTGAAGGCAAAAACGCATTTCAGGTCCTGCGTTCGGATGACTCAGGACGCCTGGCTTTCCCCTGGGAAGACCCTCACTCACCAGCATCGGTACCTCAGGTTATCCTTCCCTTGCTCCTCTCCCACAGCTGAGTTTGTGAGCCCTTCACGAGCCTAACATTGTCACAGATTTCCGAGTTTCTAAGCCTTTCTCAAGCTTAACCTCACAAAACCAAATGTCCGTGTTCTCAGCCAACGCATATCCCATTGCAGAAAAGCTCGGGCGAGCCTCCACGGCTTCTGCTCCCCACCTGGCCCTGCTGTTCCCCCCACAGCAGCAAGTCATCTGTGCCAAGGCCACGTGCGTTTTGCATGGCCCTGCCGCCACCAGTGGCTTCTGAGACAGGAGGTTGTGTAAAGGCGGACTTCGTGGTAGCCAAGGCAGGCACAATGAGACACGAGGCAAATTTCTCAGTTCGACGGGAGCCAGAAATCACCCTGGAAACCGCGTGGAGTTAGAGAAGTGCCGAAAGAACAGCTGCTTTCTGGGAGCAGTTTCAGGGCGTGGGCCACCGTCCTGCTTCCACCGGCCACGGCGGCGCGCGTGCCCACGTCGAGATCACTCGCGCTCCCGCGCTGGAGCCTCGCTGCGCCATTTAATCCTCTGAGCTCTTGATAAAAGACAGAAGGAGGAAGAGGGCGGGTCTCTACAAGACGCCAAAGAATTAGCTTTGAGGAACATCTTGAACGTTTTAAATGTGGCCATCGAGATGACAGTCCCCTGTGGGCTCCGTAATTGCCCAGCGTCCGCTGCTTTTTCCGCAGAGCTGTTGCCGCTCGGCCGGGTTGGAGGACGTGCCGGGCGCTGGCTGAGACGAGCAGTTAGAGTCGGGCGGGCGGCGCTCGCAGACTTGCCATTGGCCCCCAGAGTGAAGAGAAAGCAGAGGGGAAGGTGTTGGAGCAACCCTGTGCCACTGGGTTAACACGTCCGGTCGCTGCATAATGGCGGGCATTGTCAGTCCCCGCAATGAGGACCCCACAGTGGCCCAGCAGCCTGCTGCTACCAGTGGGTGGTGGCGTTATGGGCATTAGCTCTGAGAAGCTTATACGGCAGAGGGGGCTAGGATAAAGGACACAAATCAGGGGAAAACTGACAAGATTAAAAAAAAACCCAAGGCCTCCTATTTACTGTTCATCCCCCATGCTCTGGGTGTACTATATTGTCTGTGTTGAGTCCTGCTGAGCGGGAGCCAGGCACAATAATAGCTCGGAGCAGCCTTGCAGCCCCACAGCCAGCCTCTGCCATGGTGCTGGCTATGCTGGGGGAGAAGGGGATTCTGACAGAGTTGTCTTTTTTGTCCTTCCCTGTGAGACCACCAATAATTATGGAGGGCACGCTGCAAAGATGGGGTAAGGGTGGCTCACTGGAGTGTATCCTGAGAAGTGACCCAGCAGGGGTCCCGGCGAAGGTGTGTGCAACCGTAGTCCAAGGCGGGCCTGCCTGACAGCTGCACACAATGCTGGGCTCGCCCAGGGACGCGTGTTTGAACCAGCAGTTCAAGGATTTCAAGAAGTAGAAATGAAACTTGGCTTTAGACATCATACCACGGTGGGAAACAATGATCCCTTTTCCTCGCTCCTCCTTCAGCCAAATCAGGTAACTGGGGACCTTGTGTCCTCAGAGAAAGGCTGTAATCCACTCAGATCCTTGGGGAAAGTGGGCACAGGTCCCGTAACCTGATTCTGCCTTACATTTGGGGAATTCCGATCCTCACG
This sequence comes from Leptonychotes weddellii, assembly GCF_054177405.1. NCBI lineage: Eukaryota > Metazoa > Chordata > Mammalia > Carnivora > Phocidae > Leptonychotes > Leptonychotes weddellii. Next base: position 65,694,612 of record NC_138380.1, on the reverse strand, counting down.
TTCCGTTCGCTTAGCCCAGTGGTTCACGGCCCTGGCTCTCCTTAGACTCATGGGGACATCTTCAAAACACCCCAAACCCAGACCAGTTCATCCTAAAATATTCAGAGTGGGGCCCTGGCATTGGTCTGTTTGGGGAGCTCACCAGGTGACTCTGTTGAGCAGACCTACACGAGAACTGCTAGAATCTTCCCTTCCTCCTGGCTGTTGCTCTAGGGGTAGGGTAGGCGAGCTTTTTCTGTAAGAGCCAGGGAGTAGGTATGTTCAGCTTCCCAGGCCAGACAGCCTCTGTCACAACTCCTTACTCTGCTGTCGTAGCATGAAAGCAGCCGTGCCCAATACACACATGAATGGGTTTGGGTTTGGCTGTGTGCCAGTCACACAATCCATGGGCACTGTAGTTTGAATTGCATATAATTTCCACATATCGTGAAATATTTTTCTTCTGATTTTTTTAAACACTATTTGTAAATGGAAAACCCATTTTTCGCTCACAGCCTATATAAAAACATACAGTGGGCAAGAATTTGCCCGGGGTCTGTAGCTTGCTTACCTTGGCTTAGAATACAACCCTGGTAATGGGGGAGGCAAGGAGCACCCCTGACATTTGCTGGGCCCAGGGTAGAGTCCAAATGGAGGCCCACGTAGCTTATATCTAAATATTTAAAAATACAAATCCAACTAACAAAATGTCAAATATATTCTGTTCTCTTACCTGGACAAGTATGTCTTCATAATAGCCTGGAAGGCCAGGGTTGAGCTTAGAATTGCGGAACTTCTCAAAGTTCTTCTCCAAAACGTGTCAGCATGTAGATCACCCGGTTCAAGCCCTCTCTGCTGCTTTTCACTTCCCACTCCTAGCTCTAGGGGTGTGGATCCCGAGTGAGAGGCTACACGTACATGGGTATCAACACCCCTGCTCCCACATCCATACTCTGTCGTACCCTTGGCAAACAGCCCCTCCTTGGCCAACCCTTGGGGACGAGGTGCCTATCCTCAGGGAAGGTGCTTGAGGGGGAAGACTCCATATACCGAGAGAATTCCAGAGTCCCAGACATGTGGAATATATGGAGTAGAAGTGGGGGAGGTAGGCTCCTGTTGAGCATGACACCATGAATTCCTCATTCTGGAGCAGGGGGTGGGAGTGGTCTGCCTGCAGAGCCAGACCCTTTAAAATGGGAACCAGAACAGGAGCCCCTCTTGCCTGGGTGTAAGGGCAGTGCTGTTGGGTGATAAGAGCCTGAGAATTAGTTCCGGTGGGTTTTCAGATTCCTTGTGCATTTCTGTTGACCCACTCTACTCCAAAGCCATAGAAATGGGCCCTATAATGTGAGGCAGAACCACTGTGACAAAAGGGCAAGAAAAAAAAATGGTTTTAGTCTCTTAGAATTAAAGGATCTGGCCTCCTCTCAGTCAGGTACTGGAACCAGCTGGTACCAGTTCACAAAAACCAAAGGTAAAATATGTAGGAATTTTGTGAGTCAGTTCTTAAATCACTGATAACTTGAAATCAGATGGGAGTATGTACACCACAAAAATGGGCAAAATGTGCAAATCAGATCCTTTTTTTTTTTTTCTTTCTGTTTTCTTTTTTAAGAGCTGGTTTCCCAACACACCACTGCCTCTTGGCCCCTTTCCTTCCAAGCTCGTCTCCCATCTCTCCATGCTCACATCTACCTGCGCCATGCTGAATTTCCCACTGATCCCTGGATATCCCAGACCTTCTCATGGCCCTGTTCTTTTGCAGATACTGTTCCCTCGGATTAGAATGCCTTTTCCTGTTTTTCTAGCAGCCAAATTCCTATTAATACTTTTAATGTTCAAAAAGTCTCTTGCAAAGCATTCCAGAACTCCCCTCAAAACAATTCCTCCTTCCAAGTCCCCACATCACTTTGAAAATGGTAACAATAACAATAACAAGTCTTTTTTCAATCTCTTTATCCTCAAGACTGATGAGAGAGACCAAGGCCCAGTATTTAACAATTTTTTAAATAAATCAGTTAAAAGGATAATACAGATTAAACAAGAGTGGAATGGAATGTAGTTTACCTTCCTAAGAAATTGTTTAGAATCCTGCAAACAACATGAACATACCACACGTGTACTCTGTGTGACTCTACACAAAGCCCTGCCCAGATCTATGGGAGAAAGTGAAACCAAAGAGGGAATGTTTCCGGTTGTCCTCAGGAGCTCACAGAGGCAGGGGTTCCTACACCTGGCTGACTGCCCAAATTCCCTAGGGAGCTTTCTAAACATTCCTACTGAACCCCAGTCTCCGAGGTGCCAGTCTAGGCATGTGTACTTTTCAAAATCTCCTCAAGGGTTTCCGTTGGTCAGCCATGACAGTGAACCGCCCTGGAGGGAAGCTGAGGTGCATGACCTTCTAACCAGTCTGTTCGTCTGTCCCAGATTTCCCCTCTACCCTCTCCCCCTGAAGATTCTATTCAAATTGCAAATCATTTGAGAGGCACTCAATTTGAGGGGAGCCTATCGGTAAGTTATTTCCTACATCTTCACAAAGCAAAAAAGAAATGGAATTCCCAGTTCTTTCCCATATTCTGTGAAGTAGTGGGAGCATTACCGAATCTGTGTACCCCTCATATGGATACCAGAGTTCCAACATGTGTTCTGATATGCTCGTCTTACTGACTCCAGAGGAGAGCCACACCCTGGGGGATGGCGCTAAATTACCCTTCGGTTTCTGTGCCTTGTTGTTGTCTGCCAAGCATATCAGAGAATTTATGGTAGGCTGAAGAAAGTAGCATTTTTTTTTCTGCTGTTGGTCATTAACATCCAGGGGAGGTTGCATGCTTTCAGTTGTTACCAAGATTGCAGACCAAACGTAGTACTCTATAAGTGTCACTTAAGGATCCCCATTGCTGTTCATCCCATGTCACTGCATGACCAAATTTATTCAAATTTATTCATAAGTTTATTATCAGAATCATGCTATTTTTGTTCATCTCATTTTGTGGGCCAGCAAACAAACCCCAAGAGGACAGGTGCATCTTGACTAAAATGTAGCTGTCTTTGCATGGAAGTCATTGACTGCTGACTGAGGTCCTCTCATTAGTGGCTAGGTTGGGCGGAAGGTTCATTTGGAAAGCCTAGAGGAAAGCCTGGTCCCATACTGAGGAGTAGACAGGCAGCTCTTTGCACGCAATGGAAATGGAAATTGGACGTGTGTGTCTCCCACCTTCCCCGCAATACAGAGAGCATCTGGGATGGGATGAGAAGGGACTTCCACGTGCTGTCTTGTCAGGTACAGGTGTGCTGGAATTGATCTCAGGGTGGTATTAAGGGAACTCCCAGGTGAATGCCCAGAAGAGATTAATGAAGTCAGGACACCAGGTATATAGGGACTGGCCTTGAAGCTTAGTGTCAGATGAAGTTAAGACATGGTGTCAAATGGAAGTAGAAAACCAGGGGAGAGGAGAGAAAAACTGAGAACACAGTCGTCTGGACAAAGGCTGGAGATGCTGGCCAGCACTTACAACTGGGTCTGCACAACCCCTATCATACCACCTCGCTAAAGAACTCCAAGGATTCCCATTCACAGACAATGAAATGTGACTGGTGCCCTCCTTGTTCCAATTACATATTGCTGGATAACAAATCGCCCCCAAATTTAGTGTCTCCAAACAACAGTCATTTATCATCTCTCACCAGTTTCTTTGGGCAGGAGTTCAGGAGCAGTGCGGCTGAGTGGTTCCGGCTTGTGATTTCTCATGAGGCTGCAGTCAGATGGCAGCTTAGCTGGGGTCATCTTTAAAGCTTCATCACTCACTTTGGGCGCCTGGGTGGCTCAGTCGTTAAGCGTCTACCTTCGGCTCAGGTCATGATCCCAGGGTCCTGGGATCGAGTCCCACATCGGGCTCCCTGCTCGGCAGGAAGCCTGCTTCTCCCTCTCCCACTCCCCCTGCTTGTGTTCCTGCTCTCGCTATCTCTCTCTCTGTCAAATAAATGAAATCTTAAAAAAAAAATAATAATAAAGCTTCATCACTCACATATCTGGTGTCACAGCTGGGAGGTGAAAGAGCCAGAACAGAGCACCACTAACTTCACGTGGTTTCTCTCCAAGGTCTCCTAAGCATGAGGCTCAGGTTAGCTGGACATTTTATATGGTGGCTTGGGGCTCCAAACCACATGCACCAAGAGAACCGGGTGGAAGCTGTGTTGCTTTTTATGACCTAGTATTCTCTTTGCTGAAGTGAGTCACTAAGGCCAGCCGACATTTACAGGGAGGAGAGTTAGATTCCACCTTTCAATGGAAAAAAAATGTCAAAAAATTGTGGGCATGTTTTAAAACCTTAACAATCTGCCCTCCAGCCAGAAGTTATTTATATTGATCCCACATGCAAATGCACTCGCCCCCTCCCAAGACCCCCAAACAGCTCACCTGGATGGCATCCATCCAGGTTCAAGGTCCAGCTGCCCATCATCCAATCAGGTTCAGGTGCTGCTCGGTAGGTGCAGATCCCCAATTACAATCTCCCGAATACTGTTCTTGATCTGAAGATCTGTGGACGAAAGTGAAAAGCTATTGCTCCCCCACCCAATATACTTTGGTGAGAGAAGCATAGGATAGCCACTAGAGACATTTCAGTAGTCTGTGACAATCTGGTAATAAGCCTGTTGCAATTCTGAAATCCAGCCAGGCACTGATTAACCAAGATCCTTGATTAGAGCTGAGTAGGAATGATTCTTCATGGCACTTGATTCCATTCTCTGGACTCTAGCTTCCTCCCTCTGAATTATCCTTCATGTTCTAGAAGATGTACCCCATCTTTTTAAAAAAAATATTTATTTATTTACTTGAGAGAGAGAGAGCAGGGGGAGGGGCAGAGAGAGAGGAAGAGAAGCAGACTCCCCACTGAGCAGGGCTCGATCCCAGGAGCCTGAGATCATGACCTGAAGGGAAATCAAGAGTCGGACTCTTAAACAACTGAGCCACCCAGGCGCCCCAAAAATGTACACCATCTTTATAGCTGAGCAGTTTCTTCAGCCTGCTTCTTTCCCGGAGAATTTTAGGAACCCAAAAGCCTCTTTTCATTTTATACGACCTCTGTCCCTTTTAGCCTGAGCTGACAATGTTTTCATTAGTAAAAGTCTGTTTACAATTTTGTTTCCCACAAATAATACATTATATGTTAATAAAAAAAAATTTTGTTTCCCCTCAGTCTTGTTGAGATTCACTCCATGAGACAAAAAAACACAGCCACAAATCTCATCGAGATAAGCTTTTCTCTACCTTAGACTAGGGCTATTGTGGGACTGTGCCCTTAAGATTTTTAGAAACATTTCTGTTAATGGAGACATCTCAAAGGCATGCTCTTAAGATCTTTAGAGGGACCCTTGGCTGTTTGAAAGACTCTGTAAGGCACTACCTTAAACTGTGTGAGGTCTTAGCAAGGAATCTTGAGTCACACCGCTACCTTCATCTTTAGATGGAAATTACATATATTAATTTTAGCCTCATCGGCCATCTGGAGAGGATGAAACTGAAAAATAGTTTTATTTTTTGAACCCCTAAAGTCTTGGCTCTTTTATTTAACATTGGTTTTTTGGTTTGGTTTGGTTCAGTTTGTTTTTTTTACTTCATCTCTCTCCTCTCATATTTTACGACAGTCAGAAGGATCAGGAAGCACCTTCAACACAGTGCCTGGAAAGCTTCCTGGATCTATTCGGTACATATTCTGTTTTCCATGTTACCACTGGTGTAAATACCGCAACACTTCAGAACAAGGGGCCCCTCTCCCCCAGCTGCCAATAATCTCCTGACCTTCCTTCAGTTCTTCACCCGAAGCCTCTCCAAAGCTCCTCCGATCTCTGCCCTCCACTTCCGTTATGGCAACGCCTCGCCTCTAGGTACCAAAAAATTTCCACTGATCTATTGTGAAACAAATCACCCTCAAAATCGGTCGCCTGAGAACAGCATTCACCTGTTTTCTCTTTCATGGTTTCTGTGGATCCAGCATTCTGGATCAGCCTGTTTGGGTGGTTCTGGCTCAAGATCTCAGCTGTTACTGGGTTTGGGGCCAACTCAAAGGCTGCTTTGCTCACATATCTGGCCTGTGGGCTGGGAAGAGGGCATGGCTGGGGCTGGACTGCTGGGTCTCTGTGGTCCTTCTCTGTGGTTTCTCTAGCATGGCGGTATCCCGTGCTCCAAGGAAATATACCTCGAGAGAGAGAGCCTGGTGGATGCTGTGTCACCCTTGATGAATTAGCCTCGAAAGCCACAAAGAGTCACTCCTTCTACCTGCTCTTAATTAGAAGCAAGTCACTAAGATCAGCCCAATATTTAAGGAGAGGGGAGTTAGACCCCACCTCTTAATGGGAGGTGTTTCAAGTAATTTGCAGACTTGTTTTAAAACTACTGCACCTCGGGGCGCCTGGGTGGCTCAGTCGTTAAGCGTCTGCCTTCGGCTCAGGTCATGGTCCCAGGGTCCTGGGATCGAGCCCCGCATCGGGATCCCCGGTCTGTGGGAAGCTTGCTTCTCCCTCTCCCACTCCCCCTGCTTGTGTTCCCTCTCTTGCTGTGTCTCTCTCTGTCAAATAAATAAAACCTTAAAAAAAAAAATGCATCTCTGGAGTTAAACAACATAGAGGCGCTGTCCTAGTGTGTGTTTGCTTGCTGATCAGGATGAGTTTGGTAGACTGGGAGAAAATCCAAGACTGTGATTTTCTTGGAATTCTGGAAGGTAGGTGTCTGCTTTTAAAATTATCTTCAACTGAAAGCTATCCCCCAAAAGCACTTGGAAAACCTTGGCCTACCTTATGGCTTTGAATCTGGAGGAGATAACTGCCTGGAGTTCCACTTGCCTTACAGGAAACCATGTGTTATACAGAGTTTTGTTCTTGTCCCTCTTTAGCTTCCTGCCTCCCAAAGCCAAGCAGCCACTGTTCCAGAAGAAAAAGAACCCTCCTCAAGTAGCCAACAAGCAGCACTCTCTCCATCCCTAGCCTCTAAGACTCGCTAATGCTTGGATTTGACTTAGCCTGAGTAAGTAGCTTTTTCATACTAATTTTTTTAAAACCCTGTTGTGCCAAAGGATTAAATAAGCAATTGTCTAGCTTTAAATGCCTCACTGGGGACTAAAATAACACCTTTCGGGACAGACAATCTAGTTTTCGAACCCACTTCATTTAAGGCAACAAAATCTCTTTTCTGTGTGGAATGCAAGTGTTGTAGCCCTAGCTAAGATAGTATGCAATCAGTTCGAGGGTGCAGAGATTTTTCTTTGCAGGCTGACAAATCAAAGTATATATACGGGTGTGTGGAGGGGGGTGCAAAAGAGTTATGTTCAACCCTCAGAGATGACTGGAGTCTTCTTTTCTATATTTAGACTATGTCTTGCAATTCATGAAAATGAATTGCTTGTTCTTTTCCTTCTTAAACCATTCCTCTGCCCTCTACTCTCCTCAGGCTTTATTTATTTATTTTTAAAAATAACTGAGTCACATGTGAGCCATTCCTAAAGCTGAAGACTTATTTTTAACAGCTTGCTCAAACACAAATCCCATTGTTCACATCCTTAGGGACAGTGAGTTACTCCAGAGGAAAAAAACGTAGAGATTTTGTATGCATTTTTTATTCAGTGAATAATTTATATTAAAATAAATTGTGCAGAAAATCTGAAAGATCTTTGAGTAATCCAAAGATTACTGTGCTGGGAACCCCAAAAAAAAAAAAAAGAAGAAGAAATGATTGAAATCTACAAACCTTTGGAGGGAGCTGTGAGAGGAATTTTCATTCAAAGGTTTTTAATGGTGTCCTTGTTGTTGTTTTGAATGCTAAGTTTCTATCTGTTGTTCCAGGGAGCTCCCTGCATGCCACCTTGTTCATTTCCTCTTCCCCACTGTTAACATGTGTTGTTGGGAATCTAGGAAGTTGTTGTTGTTGTTGTTTTAAGATTTATTTATTTATGAGAGAGAGAGAGTGGGGTGGGAGGGGCAGAGGGAGAGGGGCAGAGAGAGAGTCTCAAGCAGACTCTATGCAGAGCCCAGCTTGGTGCTTGATCCCAGGACCCCAAGATCACAACCTGAGCCGAAACTGACGGCATCAGCCAGGCAGATCCTCTAGGAAGTTTTGATAGAGACTCAGCTAAGGTAAACCTCAAGGATCATTGATTGGGTATAGACCAGATGAGTGAGGAAGAAAAGTCAGCAAATAGGGCAGAAGAAGAGAGAAAGAGAAAGAGAGGCAGCAGGATACAATGACAAAATATATTGAATCAAATCGGCTGCCAGCTCTTAGTCTCTTAACTTTAATTACATTTTCCTTCTTGGGTATCAGTAACATTGCTGCCAAAACCCTACAGCTATGGGAGACATAAACATTTAAATCTACCAGCGACAGATGGCAACATCAATCTTCATTGTCGCTCTCTTAGAGGATTCCCAGCAGTGCCGCCATCTGCAGAGAATGGGACATTAGAGGTGACTATTTCCCACAAGGGCGCTTTCTAGATTTACCTTCAGGAAGTGAAGATGCTTCATTGTTTTAGGGGGAATTTTGTTGGCTAAGATCGTGGGAATTACAACAGCAATAGAAAGCTGATGCTGGGATAAAAGTTACCAGTTAGCAACCCTACAACTTCCTTTCTGCTCAGCCTCCAACGATGGTAGATGAGATTGACAGCCGGTCACCTCTTTCCAAAAAGTTTGCTCGTGACCATACAGAGTGGCCAGGCTAACAGATTGCCTTAATTTTAGCCAGGGAACGTCCAAAAGTCAAGCCCTACTTTTGAACAAAGAATCTCAAAGACTCTATTTGAATCTCTGATCATACACTTAACCAGAATAGGGCCTTATGCTAAACTGTCCTAATGTCTTAATGTTTTTCTGTTTATGACAACCCTTGGTAAAGTTTGATTATTCTTCACTAAATACATTTTAACATACTTTTTAAGATATGTCTAGAGGTTAGCCTGTTGTATTTAAAAACACTTTTTGTGCTTGGTTTTTAAAATCCAAATCTGTAGGGACGCCTGGGTAGCACAGCTGGTTAAGCGTCCAACTCTTACTTTGAGCTCAGGTCGAGATCTCAGGGTCGTGGGATCGAGCCCTGTGTCGGGCTCTCTGCTCAGCGCAGAGTCTGCTTGGGACTCTCTCTCCCTCTGCCTCTTCCCCCACAACTCTCTCTCTCTCTCTCACTTTCTCTCTCTCAAATAAATAAAGAAAATCTTTAAAAGCAAAAAAATCCAAATAAAATCCAAATCTGTATACCTTCTATAATTATTAATACCTTTCATTGCACCGGACATATCAGGGGGTTTTACAGAGCTGTGTCATAACGCTGAATGGGCTTCATGATATTTTCCCTGGTACCTGGGATGTTTACATCTGTTTGAGGGCCAATAAAGGAACAAAATTGGTCCCTGTCTGCCAAAGGAGATAGAACAGAGGAGACATGAGGCAGTCAATTCAAGAATCATGCCGCTCCCCTCCTTCCATGCAACATGCTGATCAGTCTCTGGCCATTCTGCAAGGCTGCCCCAGGAAACCATCCCTGACCTGTCCCTGCTCTGCTTCCCCAGCACCCTATCCATAACCTTTCTTTTACTTCATTTTATCTACTTACATTAGGTTACAAGTATTTATGTTACTTATCAACTTACACATTTGCTATTTCTGTGGCCCAAAAGGCCAGATGTCAGCAATTTCCTAGGGTTCAGCCTAATAGAAAAGCAGGGGCACATGGTAGTTCTCTATCAGACCGACTTAGGTTGAATACTGGCTCTGTCGCTTCACTCGCTGTGTGTCCTTGTCAAGCTCCTTAGCTTCTCTGTGCCTCAAGTTTCCTCATGTGTAAAATGGAAATAATCATAGCAACTGCAACAGAGTAGAGGCAAGAAGATTAAAGGAGGTAATGCATATTAACATGGAGCACACAGGGCTTGGGTCATAAAATAAATGTCAGCAACAGTTAGTCAATAGATAAATGTTTACTGGGAAAGCCCACTATGTGCCAGGGATAGTGCTAGTTGCTGGAGGTACAAAGGTGGGTAAACTAAAGGCAGGCTTGCCTTTGTGGAGCTCATAGCCATTAGAAGTAGGCTAATGAATCTAACCAGTGCCACAGATGGGGAGGTACTGAGTGCTCAAGGCACTGTTTCCCAAGTCTGCTGCTAGGGTGGAATCATCTATTTATATATAGACCTAGTTTCCCAACTTAACTGCGAAAGGCTTTGACTGGCTCGTTCCCTGGTATATGGTGGATGCCATAGCTCAGCAACTAGGATACAGTGGTTACTCAATAAATGTGTGTTGAATAAATCCATGAATGAGTCAACAGTGAATGAATGAATGAATGGTGACTCCGGCTCTAAGGACATATGGGAGAGAAGCTTCTCAGGTCAGCGTTCACAGCCAAAGCAATCAGCAGTTCTCTCTCACAAAATTGAAGTTGTCCAGTGTTTTGCTACAGAGACTATTTTTGGTGGAAATGGCAAATAACTGTTGCTCAGCCAGATCCTGGGTTTTTGACTGGTTATTGTTTATTTTTTAACTATCTTTTCACAAGGTTGTAGCACCAAAAAAAAAAAAAAGAGAGAGAGAGAGAGGAAGAAAATGCTATTGACATTACTGTTTATGTAAAGTATAATCATATAATCAAAGAGAAAAACAAGAGGTGTTTTTTTCCTAGTTCACCATTCATTCATTCATTCATTCATTTCACAAGCATTCCATGTGCTGGGCACTTGGTACATAGCAAACATTTGGGAGAGAAACAAGCACCACCCCAGCCCTTTGCTTCAGGGTCTTGTTTCTCTTACCTTTTAGCTGATTTCATTATGAACATCTATTTGTTTATTTAAGAAATACTTGCCAAGAGCCAACTCTGGACCAGGCTTTGTGATGGGCATGAGGACCCAGTGATGAGCAAAAGCCACCTTGGCCTCGGCTTCCATGAAATGTGGGGTCTAACGGGGCGGACAGTGGGTACCGAACAGTCATGTAAATATGTGGTCCAAGTGCAATTAGCACAGCAGAGGAAAAAGAGGGTACAATGAGATGATACACCAGCGGGCTGAGCTGGGAAATCAGGAAAAGCTTCCCGGAGGAAGTGACTTTTTAACGGAGATCTGAACAATGAGACAGGAGCCGGAAAGCTCTAGATGCCAGTGTCAGGAGAGGGGTGGGCTGGGGCCTCAGAGGCAAAGGAGAGCCGGACAGGGGCCAAGGACATTCAGGTCGTATGATGAATTTTTAAGAATGTTAAGGAAAGATGTCATCTGCTCAGATTTACATGTTTCACTGTTTTCCATCAATTAGATTGTAGGTTCTTTGAATTATGAGGCCATGTCATACTCATTTTCATACCTCTGACCGCATCCAGTAGAGGATGCAGGTGGTGCTCAATTGATGCTAATTGGATTTGGGAAAGGAGGCCGGCGATATGACCTTGTACCGGGTTGTTAATGATGATCTAGTTCAGTGGATACTATCTAGTTCCTAGATGTCCCCCAGTGCTTTCCCCTAGGCCATGCAGATGAGAGGTGAAGGGGCATGGCACTGTTTTTCACTCAAGAAATGTTTCTGTTTATATTATTTCTCTCTGAGAGAAAGGATTCTCAGCTATCCTTTTGCCTGGATTCTCATTAGGAGAATTGCTAGTCGGCCACAATCTCAACTGCAAGACTCCCTGAGCATCATTTTGATGATTGGGGGTGAGTGGGGTTGAGGAGTGTATTCTCTCTCCCTGGTATCTTCTACCTCGGTCTGATCAGCAATGCAGAGTTCCATGTCCCCTGACTTCACTCTTTCATATTCTTAAGGCCTTTGCCACCCACAGGCCAGTCAGTAGGATTATGGGCGTCTTTTGGGGACTGTGACTTCTGTGGGACTGACTTTTCTTATATTTGGAGAGCGATGCTCAGCAACTATGGTAAATGCTCCCATATTCTGTGAGAGAAAATTTGAGATGATCAGCAATACATTGGCCACTTCCATCGTTGGATACTTAGGGAAAAGCACTTCGGAATAGGGATAACAGATAGCGATACATTTCAGAGGCCCTTTTTTTCACACAGTGATGATTTTCTCAAAATGAAACCAGATCTCAAGGATCTTTGTCCCCTCCCGGGAGGCTTTTCTTCCCAGTATGTGGACAGTATGTGAATATGATTATATAAATGCAGCAGGAAGACGTGCTCCTGATCACTCTTTAAATCATTTGATGCTGGCAATGATCTCATTTTTAAAGCCACCAGAAACCACAGATGATGGCTAAATTATCCACATTTTCTTAAACCGCTTCCAATATCTATCTGCTTGGCTGTTTTCATCCCTTCTTCTCCCTTGTGCTGTTCTGTGATACCGCCTCAGCCTCAGAGATTCAGAGCGGCCGTCTGCTGAACACATGAATACTAAAGAATTGGTTTCCTTAGTAACAATAACCATGAAGCAGCTCTCAGAACTTCCTGCCTTTCTGTCTGTCTGACTTTCTGTTTGTTTTCTGTTGGTTGTATGGAAAAAGAAGCCCAAATCAGGCCTGCCCATAAAAGATGCACATCAATTTTGTGACCCATAAGCGGAAGGGAGGCTCATCTCTGCTGAGGTCACATTCCTTTTCTCAACCCGCTGCCCTGTTCTGTGAGGTTAGGGCTAAGCCAGAACACCTGCAATGCTTCACGATCATCTCAGAATCTTTTTCTTTCTTCAAGTCAAAATTTGGAACGCAGAGCCAGAGTGTAGGACACATAACCGAAATGACTCTTTCTCTGTGGGTCACCAACATGGTACTTTCCAGAAGAGAAGACGTTTTTTCTTTCGACAGTATTTTTAATTATAAAAGGAAAATGTTAGTTGGGCAGAGAAGGTGTTGCTGATTTTCCAGGATTTCTTTTTTTCAGTGTCTGTTGTGAGAAATTGCCCTGCTTCCTGCCCCAGCTCCCAACTCCGGTCAGGAGGAGGCCACAGGGCCTCCCTCTTCGGAGGGAGCAGAGGGAGATGTGCCGCAGGAAGCTTTAGGCTCCCCATCCTACCACTGGTTTCTGATCTCCTTGTCTAGACTCTTGATGAATTCTGCCATCTTACCTCCTGGGCACATACTGGGATACCTGCCCCTCTGTGGCTTCATCTCCTGGCTGGCCTAGATTCCTGGCTATGGCTATAGAAGTGTGCATCTGCAGGGCCAAGCACACGCCTGCCCCTTCCTGTGTCAGCTGTCTTCTCAAGGCAGTGTCCACTCGACACACAAACACAAACAGAGCCCTGCTTAGTGCTAGGCATGATGCCGGACACTGGGTCCGGGAATGAGCAGAAAGACCCAGTCCCTGCCCCCATGAGGATCACAGTCTGAAACAGTAATTTGGGTATAGGGCAATGGTTAGAGTCCATTACAATAGGAACTATACGCAGGGTAACGAGGACCGCTGAAGTTCAAGAAGCCTATAAAATTGGAGGCGGAACAGGGAAAAGTTCCTGAAGAGGTTAAGCCTAACCTAGTCTTAAATTAAAAAAAAAAAAAAATAGTAGGAATAGATAAATATGTTGAACACTTACTAGAGACTAGGAACTTGACATGTGTTGTACATTCATTATTTAATTCCCACAACTCCTGTGAAGCAGATTCTATTACCATCCCCCACTTTACAAACTGAGGCTCAGGAATCAGAATTTCTCACAGTCACTGAGCTTGGACGCAGCAGAGCCTGCAGTCAAATCCAGAGCTGTGTGACAGCTAAATCCAAAATTTTAAGCACAAGCTGAGTGGAAGGAAGAATCCCAAGTGGTCCAGTGTGAAAGTAACAGGGGGTTACGTTTGCCAGAACATGAGTGTGGGGTGAAGCATGGAGAGAGGCAGGCAGGGCCAGCTTGGGGAGGCCTTGCTGATGAGCTTGGCCATGGTCCTCAAAGTGAAGGGAGCTGCTTGATTTGCATCTTGGAAAAACCTTTCTGGCCATAGTGAGGAGGATGGCTTTGCAGGCATAGAATTAGGGATAAGGAGGTAGTAGTCAATCAGTAGTCCTGGTAAGAAGTGATGTGGGCCTGAATGTGGGCATCAGCAATAGGAGCACAAAGAAAGGGATCTCCCACCGCTTTTCCCAAGAAGCTCCATCCCCTGGACACCTCCTCCTTCCCACATTGCACCTCCAGCTCAGCCTCCAGGGCTCCTTCGGACATCATATCTTCTAATCTGTCTGGGCTTACCTTACCCTCCCACACCCTACACTGCATCTCATTTTGTTTCCAACTCCCAGAGCCTTGTATAGCAATAATACTTAGCAAAAGAATATTGAATGGACCAATGAATGAGTTGAAATAGTTTCTGATTTCCCACCTGTTTAACAAACCCCCCGGTCCAGACCATTGCAGTCTTGTTGCTGCCCTCATTCAAAGGTAATACAGAAAACTGGACAGATGTTCTGACCGAGCATGAGATATGAGTCATCTGGTTGTCACAATGCAGATACTCATTGACTGATATGTAGAATCATCTCCTCTGTCTTGGATTTGACACTAAGAACACTAAGTGACAAACGTCGAACAGTATATACCTCAGACAACTTAGCTAGAAGAGAAAGAAGTGGAACTCAAGAGGTTTCTTCTAGGCAATTTCATATTTACTTCTATAGACAGGCAGAGATGGGCCCTTTCTTCATACTTTTCCCAATAAAACAGTGGGCCAAAGCCTGGTAGGATGGTGACAAATGAAACAGGGCACACACACAAAGAAACGACTAAGATATTCCCATCAGTGGAGGACCTACTGCGTAGCATTTTGAAGGCAACAAAGTTCATAGCTCATAATGTGAATAGCCTCTCTCATCTGGTGGTCTTAATTTCTCCTTGATCTAGAAGAAGTAAAAAATTTTAAAAGTAAACATAACCTGCACACGGTTATTTATAGCAGCTTTACTCCTAAGTCCTAGAACTTGGAAGCAGCCAAAATGTCTTTCAGTAGGTGAACGGATAAGTAAACTGTGGCACAGCCAGACTGGAATATTCTTCAGCACTAAAAAGAAACGAGCTATCGAACCATGAAAAAATAGGGAGGAACTTTAAATACATATTACTAGGTAAAAGAATTCAGCCCGAGAAGTCTACATACTGTACAATTCCAACTATATGACATTCTGGAAAAGGCAAAACTATGGAGACGGTAAGAAAATCAGTGGTCGCCAGGCAGGGTGAAGGGGATCAATAGGCAGCATGCAGAGGAGTTTTAGGGTGGTGGAGATAAGCAATATGATATTATAGTGATGGATATATGTCACTATGTATTTGTCCAACCCCCACAGAGTGAACTGTAATGTACACTGGAATTTGGGTGCTTATGATATATCAGTGCAGGCTCATCCTTGTTTAAAAATGTACCACTCAGGGCGCCTGGGTGGCTCAGTTGGTTAAGCGACTGCCTTCGGCTCAGGTCATGATCCTGGAGTCCCGGGATCGAGTCCCGCATCGGGCTCCCTGCTCGGCGAGGAGCCTGCTTCTCCCTCTGACCCTCCCCCCTCTCATGTGCTCTCTCTCTCTCATTCTCTCTGTCTCAAATAAATAAATAAAAAATCTTTAAAAAAAAATAAATAAAAATAAAAAAATAAAAATGTACCACTCAGAGGAATGATGTTGATAATAGGGGAACTACACATGTGCAGGGCAGGAGGTGTATAGAAAATCTCTGAACTTTCTCCTCGATTTTGTTATAAACCTAAAACTTCTCAAAAAGATAAAGCCTTAATTAAAAAAAAAAAAAGACAAGAAAACACAAAATCAGAACAAACAACTGTGGAGTGACCTTAATTACGTCAGCTTCAATGGACTGAAATGCACATAATATTCTATGGCCCAGCATTTTAGCAAATAACTCAAGGCTTTCTACTTGGTGTACGTGTTCCCAAAAAAAGAATTCTGACAAACTATATACACCCCATGCACATTTTGGATTGCTTTAGAAGAGCAGGACTGAGATGGACAAAGGATTCAGGGGTCCCACTTATGTGGAACCCTGCCCCCTTTTGTATGAATCTGCAAATAAATGCAAGGGTGGGGGGGAATGAATGTAGTTCTCATATACTGTGGCAAGGAAGAGCCTGTGGCCCCTGACTCCCTGACCAAAGGCAACAAATAAGCCACGGCAACTCAAAGAGACACAGGAAAATACAACTAGTTCTTCAAAAACCATACAAGAGCAATTACCATATTTTAGCATATGGTTCCACACTGAATTTTTCACAGTTATAATTAGGTTGTTAATGCGGTACAGAATTGGAAGATACACTAATTTGGTGTACGCTTTATCTAATCTGCTGGAAATGCAACATTTAGAGGGCTTGACTCTTCACAAGCGATTAAAAAGGACTTCTTCAACTTAACTTTAGTATCACACTCTTTTTTTTATTGTGTTGGCTCTGTAGTGTGTGTGTGTGTGAGAGAGAGAGAGACAGAGAGAGAGAGAAAGCAAAAGAGAGAGAGACAGAGTTTCCATCCCAGTTATAGGCACAAGCAATAAACCTGTCTCTGACTTGTTTCTACTATTCATCGTGTACGATTCTTTTCTTTCTTGCTTGCTTTTTTTTTTTGCCTTTGGTGAATTAAAACTGAATTTTCTTCTCCAGGACACTTCTCTGTTCCAGTCATAGTAAATACCAATTTCATTTCCATCCTATTATTTTTCTAATTAAGCATTTGTCATGCAAAAGAAGATCTAAGGTGCCTCTGCTTTCCATTATGTAAAATATTCAGTTATGATAATAGCTTTGGGATGGCATCTTGAAGGTGTTATGGGAAGAAATCAGGGAAGAAATAAAATAAAATAAACTGTATTTTACCTTGGACTTTTGCCCATTTATTTTCTCCCTGGTTTGCCACAATTACTAATATTGATAATGTCCCATCAATTGTGAAGGATGTACACATAATTAGCATCCTTTAATAAAGAGAATTCTATTAAGTGCCTATCTAAAATTTGCTTTAAGGTTAAATTTTTTCTCTTCTATTCACACTTAGCAAAACCTATAACTTCTATACTTGTTGAAATGTGCTTCTGAGTTCAAATTGTTTCAGAACAAAGTAGGAATATGTCAGAAGGACAACTTGGTATTTCTTGGAAATTCTTTCTTCCTTCTTATGACAAATCCCAAGTGGCTAGCCTCTGTCGAAGGAGAATTTATTTTCTAAATCCTTTGAACACAAAGCTTTTCCATTTTCTGTGGCAAGATATTTTTCCCAAACACTAACAATCACATCGTCTATCTATACTTATATCCATACATATACTGTATATATCCACCCATATGTATGTGTGTATATATGATATTATATATATTATGTAGATATACATGATATTATCTATTGGTTTATAAAATCTTAGACTTTAATTTTCAATTTCCATAGTTGGCAGAGTATGCTGTGAAATTGGATTTTATAAAGGTGAAACCATTTCTTCACAATTTCTCAAAATGTAGACTGAGAGCTTTCTGGTTTTGGAAGGAACCCTGGTGTACGTTCTGAAATTGCCAACTCCTAAAACACATTGTGTGTGGGGGGTGTGTGTGTATGTGTCTGTCTGTCTGTCTGTCTGTCCACGCCACCTGAGTGCTAGTAGTTAAATCTCACTGTGAATAGCTGAGCGCTCAGTATTTTCAAAGCTGCCCTTGTGGTATCCCCCCCCCCACCTCCCCTTTATTGGACTGCTGCATCTCCCCCAGCAGCTCCGAGTGTTGCCTGCTGACGACTTACATATGCCCCCCCCCTTCGGGGAAAGTTGTCGTGGGCTAATAGAGGAGCCACCTCACCCAGAAAGTTGGTGGGGGGAGGCCACAGTTAATGGCTGATTGATAAGTATACCAAAGGCTGGCACCCTGAGCCCAAGAGAGAGCAGTTGGGTGGTGTGGTTAATGCTCCAGAGCACCCTCCAACCATGGCCCAGGCCAAGGTGGCCTCTGCCTGAGTCCACACCCCTCACCTTCCCTCTCCTGCTTCACTCCTGCCCTTAGCGGGGAGGTTTTCCTGAATAACCCTTGGTCAAGAAATTGCCTGCACTCAAATCCCTGTCTCAGGCTGTGTTTCTAGGAAACTTCTTTCAATTTTATAACTTTCAATTTTCTAATCAATAAAATGTAGATAAATCATTCCTGCCTAGTCTCTTCCTCAACATCGTGGTGGAAATAGTAAATTATATGGAAGAATTTTGTAAATATCTGAAGCCATAAGAATATTTTGCAGGCAACCTGATGTATTATTTATTTTAATATTTCACCTTAGGTTCTATGCAAATATGGTTGATTTCTACCAACTTGTGTTTTTTACACTTTAGGCTAACATCCACCTTTGGTTTTATCACTCCCTAGCAACAGCTGATTTGTAACAGTTGCTGACTTGTCGCTCTGCACACCTGGGCTCTCCAAGGTGAATGTGTGAAAGAGATGTGAGTCCAGCAAAGGACAGTGTCAGTCTGGGGAGCACACAGTCCTCACCAAAGGCCAACTAAGCAAGAACACAAGATGTGGTTTTGTCAGATCTTCACATGGTTTTAAGCTAAGCCAGGCACCAGATTTTTATGTGGAATCTCCAGATTCTTAAATACCGACAGTACATTTTTAAAAAAACGTTAACACCCTACTATTCAAGTAAACCATGACTGGGGGCCTAACTGGGCTGTGTCCAGATTTAAGCTCCTGAAATAACAGGCCAGGTGATCCCCACTGAGGTCTCAGCTCCCAGCACTGTGCTCAGCACATGATAGATAAAAGGCCCTGGATGAACAGAACCAGTCAGCAATGCGGGTTTCCAAGGAGTTAAATGAATGACCGCTGGTTTTAGTAAACAGTTCCCCACTTTGTAAAAACTACTTAGCATATGATTCTTTTCCCTAAACAGTATTACAACATATGCAGATTTTTATTCACTTACCAGCCTGCTATTGCACAACTTTTCAAGGACACTTAGTCTGTTTCCTGATCTATTAAACAAAAATAATTATGCCTGACCTGAAAATAAGCAAAAGCATGAAAAGGGGCTGTAAAACAGGGGCGATCAATCCAGATGTAAGAAATCACTGTTCTCTAAATTCTGCCCTGGGATCTAAATCCCATACTCAGAAATTTGAAGCCGAGGAACAGAGGCTCTCTTATCTTTCTTCTAAGATGGTGTTTCCTTAACCGTAGTCACGATTTTTGCTCTAAAAACTGCATTATTATTTTCTATTACTATTAACTGTCTGATCTTTTTATTTAAGTCAAATACATTTTTCCCTAACTACCAACTACCTTTGTCAGCTACCGACTCTACCTTTGTCCTAAGCAGTAATATCTATGAATGCACAGGTCTCATGTCCTAGTATTTAATTTTGTACACATACACACACATACATATACACATAAATAGGTGTATGTATACTTTGTTACATGTATACTTAGATGTATGTATACATCTAAGTGTGTATATGTAAGTTGCATCTATGTCCCATCTAAAATCACCTTGCTTATCACCAATTATATGGTGATATATTTTGCCCCACCCCCCCGGAATATTAGAATTTCATAGGAATACTTTTTGCCTCTCTCAGTCTATTAATTTACTCATTGGGCATTTGTCACCCATTGTCTATCTCATGTAAACCTGGAACAGGCAGGAGAAGATTAACATTCTTGGTTCCACAAAATTTTAAGCTACTCTAAAAGCTTCGTGAGCCCACGTGCCTAATGAATTTCGGGTAGGAAACTCACACTCCAAATCTCCCGGCTCCAGATTCCTGTGGACTTGGTAACACAACATTCAGGAAACAGAGGGCAAGCCGGAGAGAGCCGTATTTGTAAAATGCTTAAGCTTTCCTCTTAGAGTCTGCCCCAGGGGAATCCGGGTCGTGCTACTAGCAAGTTTTACCGCAGCGAAGTCTGGTGGCGCCCTTCTCAACAGCTTTCATGCGGGAAGCTCTCTGGTGCTATGTTCCTAACTAAACCAACCCCCAGCATTGTCATTTCTGAGGTTGGCTTTAGCTATTGAATAAGATAATGGCATTCAGGGGCGCCTGGGTGGCTCAGTTGGTTAAGCGACTGCCTTCGGCTCAGGTCATGATCCTGGAGTCCCGGGATCGAGTCCCGCATCGGGCTCCCTGCTCAGCAGGGAGTCTGCTTCGCCCTCTGACCCTATCCCCTCTCATGTGTTCTTTCTCTCTCATTCTCTCTCTCAAATAAATAAAATCTTTAAAAAAAAAAAAAAAAGATAATGGCATTCAAACCAGTGCCCATTAGGATATGAGATGATGTTAATTACAATCTGCGTGTTTAGGTGGTGCCTCTCTGGGCAAGTACTAAGCGTGTTACAAATGTTGTCTCATTTTTATCTTCATGACACCCTTGTGAAGCAAGCATTTTTTTATTGCATTACTACAGAGAGAGCAGCTGAGGCGTGAAGAGGTTAAATGCATTGCCCAGTCTGAGAGCAGATCTGAGATCACAGATCTCAAGCCTGGTTTGTTGTTGTCTAAAGAAAGTATCTGTAATGTATTAGTGTCTGGGTTTCGCACCAAATGTAGGGAATGTCTCTGAAAATATTTACATTCAGGTCTGTATACTCATAGGCACTTTAAACTTTGCATTCCGTGTAGAACAATGACATGTGTCTTCTCCAACTAGCAAACAAACATAGGGGTCCAATGCTGGAGTCTGACATACCAAATGCCATCTGCCAGATAACTTACTTAATAAATCTTTATGTACCAGGCACTGTTCCAAGTGCTTTATAAATTTCTAAGTACCGTTACGTTCCTCATTGTACAGGGAAGAAAAGTGAGGAAGCTAGACAACTCACCCAAATGTCCCACAGCTGGTAAGTGGCAGAGCTGAGATTCAAATCCACTCAATCTGGTTCCTGAATTCATGCCTTTAAGGTGAACTTTCTGCAGCCATCAAGCTTTTAATAGTTATTTGTTTGAAAATGTACTATGTCTCTCCCTCATGCCAAAGTTGTTTTTGTTTTGTTTTGTTTTGCTTTGCTTTGTTTTGTTTCCCGTCAGTGGTTATCCTCTTAATCCTAATTCTGGGCATAATCTTCTCATGTAGCCAATGATTCAGCCCCCACCCCAACTGTGCTTATATTCTAAATGGATGACTAGCTCATACTCTAGCAGAGTGACTAGAAAAGAGGGCTTTGATCTGTATCAATCATCAATCCATTCCACTCAGAGTCTGTCAAGACACCTCCCACAAGTATAGAGGAAAGGAAATCCTTTTTTTTGTTTGTGCTTTGGAAAACGAAGAAGAGTGAAATTCTCCCACCAGTTTGTCCCAGGATTGGGATGAGTTTTTACCATAAGCAAAACTATTTCTCACAGGTCACTTATGCAATATACCTTTTGTTTGGAGAGTGTTTTTCATTGTGTTCTATATATTCATTATCTCATCTGATCCTTACACAACAGCCCAGTGAGATAATCAGGGAAGCGATTTTTATAAGCGCCATTTTACGGATGAGAAACTGAGGTTCAGTGTCGTTAAATAAACTTGTCCACAGTCACCCAGCTAATAAGCTACAGGAGCAGAATATGTCCAGTGTCATATGTTAATAAGCCCTATAAATTATCTCATCTCATATGAAGCTTAATAGCTTCTGGTGATATCATTGCTAAAATTGGGCATTTAAGCCAATAAAAATCAGAACAATTCCTACTTAGGATTACAGACAGGACACTTGAGAACATTTAGTGATTTCCACATTCAGCTACCTTCTCCTGTTTGAGACAACATGAAATAGACTCTCCAGGGTCCTCAAAAGAAGGGTTCCGTGTGGCTACTCCTTACCAAACCTGGGACTTGTACTTGCTTACTCGATGAGACGCTGCCCATTGCCCGAATGAAGAGAACCTCTAGGTCTGAAGAAGAGCCATCTCCCTTATTTCAGGATGTGTTCTTTGTCCCCTGGTTATAGACACTGTGTGCTGGAGAATTCGTTCACTAAAGAAGGAATGAAAAGGCAATTCACTCAAATGAGTACTATATGGGCTGGGCTTGGACCCTGGAGGTCAAACTGTCAACTTCTACTTTCTCTATTAAATGTCTTCTACAGAAGATTGCTTATTTTTCTCTTCTAGTTTCTGGGACAATTGCAGTGAATTGCCACTTGTTATTTCAGATTTTTAAGACTTAGTTGGCCCATTTATTATTATTATTATTTATTGATATTACTCCAAGGGGCGCCTGGGTGGCTCAGTTGTTAAGTGTCTGCCTTGGGCTCAGGTCATGATCCCAGGGTCCTGGGATCGAGCCCCGCATCGGGCTCCCTGCTCAGCGGGAAGCCTGCTTCTCCCTCTCCCACTCCCCCTGCTTGTGTTCTTTCTCTCACTGTTTCTCTCTCTGTCAAATAAATAAATGAATGAATCTTAAAAAAAAATATTACTCCAAATAGGTCATTGTTGCAAGCATTGGCTTCTCTCCTCCTCTGCATAAGATCTTTACCTCTGCCTGACTAGAATCAGTTGTCTGATGTGAGTTTCTTCGGTTCTCCTTCCTGCCACCTCAGGATTTTCTGGATTTTTCTCCCCAAGTCCCTCTCCTTGAGAACTTCACTCCATTAGTCACAAACATCTCCCCCGACATTCCCATGCCACTGTGTGCCTCAGCCTTTCTCTCTTCACTGGAACATTTCCCTTTATCCACCAAGAGGCTTAAACTTTTCAATTTCGCTGCACCTTCCCATTCTTCATGGCACACTCTTTGCTGGCTTCTAGGACATCAAAGCCTGACTTCTGTCTCTTTGCAGTGTGTTCCATTTACTCTCATTCCTCCCCCTACCCTAAAACATAGGTATTCTCCAAAATATAGTCCTCAGTATTTTACCCTTTCTCCGGGATTTCTCATTTGGTGGTTTATCCATCACATTGTTACTACCCTTGTGTCTGATGGAATATTTCGTCAAGTTTCCTTTGAAACAACAGATCAATTTTATTTATAAATAAAAAATGCAATGCTCTAAATAAAAATTTTAGCAAACAGGAAACAGAAAAATATGAAAAGACTAATACACTATAACCAAGTGTATGAGGCTTACTCTAAGAATGGAAGGATATCTCAGTATTAGGGAATTTATTAATATAATTTACCATATTTATAGATTGAAGGAGACAAAACTCATATGATTATTCTACAGATGTTGAAATTTGATAAAATCTTAACATTCCTTCTAACAAGTCTCAATATTAGGAATGAATGGATAGTGTTTCCTTAACATGATAAAATAAATGTCTCTCATCTCAAATGTCAACTTTATCCTTAATGAGAAAACAGTAGAAGTATTCTCATTAGTCAAAAAGAGAACAATTATGCTTAAGAACACCAGTATTATTTAATATTATTCTAAAAGTACTTGCCAACACAATTAGATAAGAGAAAGAAATAAAATATAAAATAGCAAAGGGGAGGAGGTAAATTACAGTTACCTGAACATCTTAGAGAATCAACTGAAAAACTTTTAACAAACAATAAAGGACTTTGGTCTAGATGTATTAGACAATGTATGGGAATACAAGTATTCTCACTTCTTGCTGGTGAGAGTATAATTTGGTACTACTTATATGGAGAACAATTTGGAAAGAGCTATAAAAATTAAAATATGAATAAACTTTGGCCCAATAATTTCATTTCTAGGAATATATTCTTGTACTTGCACATGTACAAAATGATATAGGTTCAAGGTTTTGTTTTTTTTTTTTTTTTGCAGCTTTATTTGTAATACATGATGAGAAGCAAATACCCATGAATAGAAAACTAGTTGAATAAATTGTGGTGCATCCTACACAGTAGAATATTATGTAGCCATTAAAAAGAATGAGGTAACTTTATGTGTGTTGAGTATGGAACTACCTCCAAAATACATTAGTAAGTGATGGTAGGAAGGTGTGAAACCATGTGTATGGTAACTTACCATCTGCATGTAAAAAGAAAAGAAATGGGAAAGAGCGCACATGCTTGTGCTTATTTTTAAGTACCTAAGGAGCTTCTGAAAGTTGTTGTCTCTAGGAGTGAAACTAGGAGACTAAGAGAAAGGAGTGAGAGGAAGATTTATTTTTTTGCTATATGATTTTTTGGTATTGATTGGTAGTAAAACAATAAAAAAGCATTAGTAAAATAAAAATGCTTTTAAGAAGACCTAAAAACAAAGAAACAAAACAACAGTAACACAAAATCCACTGCCTCTTAGAAGAAATAGAAAAGAAATCCATATGGACTCTCTTCAGTGGCTATTGCTGTGTAACAAATCACCCCAAAGCTGCATGGTTTAAAACAACAAAAATGTAACATGTCTTACAATTCTGTGGGTTGACTGGGCTCCGCTGGGCAGTTCTTCTGTTCACAGGGTATAACTGAGATCACTCAGCAGGTGCCCTTGAATGCACAAGATGGTGCCTCAGCTCCAGGACCTTCCTGCGTTCCCTCTCAACATTCAGTAATCCTGGAGCTTCTTGACAGCATTGCAGCTGGCTTCCCAGATCACAAAGACAGAAATTGCCTGCCTTTGAAGGTTTAAGCTTGCAACTAGCACAGTGTCACTTCCTCTGTGTTGTACTGCTGGTCAAAGCCAATTCTAGACCAGTTCAGATTCAAGGGGAGGGGATATAGACTCCATCACTTAATTCAAGGAATGGCAAGGAATTTGTGATTATCTTTAACCCCTGCAGACCTCCACATTTGCTCAGCTCAAATCACCACAGCTATCGCAACAGCTATTTGGAATTCTTTAAAGTGTTAAAAAATCTGGGTCAGATCATCTTATGTAACTCCTAATAGTTACTGTTTCTCCAAAAGAACAAAATAGCTCAATATCTGGCCTTAGGTTAATAGAACAGTAATTTTATAGACTCTTAAAATTCAAGAGCTGCTTTAAAAACGGTTTAAAATCCAGGTAGAATTTATATAGGTCTGTTTTATAGATGCAAAGATCAGGTGGCATTTCTATAAAATCTAGAGAAAGTAGGTAAGGTGAATTTTAATCAACCTTTCTTTTTCAAAAAGAAAAGCCAATATATTTCTGTAAAGAAGATGAGTGTTTCTGGAAGGCAAAAGTAACCAGAAACCAGAGGTGTCAACAAGCTCTATTACTAACAGTAGAGAAGAACCTTGCCCAGGAACTCAGCAGTGCCTTTACTGGCCACCAGGAGTTCCACTGGCTTCTTGGGAAGGCTGATGAAAGAGACGTGGGGCTCAAGATAAGGCTACTAGTCCACCAGAGTTCAGATATGCTGTTGGCTATAATCCAGCCTTCTCATGGGTCCTCAAATATGTCTTACTCCTTCTTACCTCTGAGTTTTTGCACCATTCCTCTTTACTCTCTCGCCTTCCCATGCTTTCCCTTTTGGCTTAGCTAACTCCTCTTCATCCTTTAGCTGATGGGTTTGTATATCTCATCCATAGTGAAATTTTCTTTGGGCCTACCCACTTCCCAAAATTAGATCAGATGTTCTTGGGGTAATTCCCACTTCTGTTGTATAAATAATTTTGCAGAGCTGCCTCACTCCTTCTCTGGGATCTTAACCCAATATTCAGGGGTGAACCCCCCCCAACAACCATGTCTGTACAGAAAGAACAGCTTCCCTGGCTCTGATCAATTAGTCCAGGGGCAGATGCTACACTCAAGATGGACAAAAGACATTCCCTTTTGAACTGAAAGATTTGGGGTTTTGATAACTAAGTCACATTAATGAAGCACATCAGAAGGAAAAATCCATAAACTCCTACCAAAGAGGTAGAGCTAATTTGATTCTTGCTTAATTATCTCCTCCTTGGATCCTGTTAGGCACCTCTGTGACCTTCCCATGTATCCCTTTCTTTGATGAAGCTATCCAGAGTTGTCTGTAACTCCCAACCAAAGACTTAACATAATTTATACCAGCTGCAATGAACTTATGTATGCATGTATAATGAGTGGTTTAAGTCTGTTTGTGTCCGTTTCAGTGCTAGAATGAACGCTCTGTGAAGACAGGATAGATGTCTGCCTTGTTTGGTGTTATACCTTGAACACCGAGCAGAGTGCTTGGCACATGGAAAGTGCTCCATGGATATATATTGAATGGAAATAAATGGTAATATAAAACTGATGAAGCTCTTTGGGAAGAGACTTCACTATGTTTGAGCAGGAGGCTTAGGGGACCATTGTGGGTTTAGAGTCCCTGTGGGTGAGAAATGCTTTGAATGGTAGCTCTTGATTGAATTACTCTGTTAGTCACATAGCTCAACCTTTGGAAGACATCCTATATTATCTGATGGCAGAAAGAGTAAAGCACAGAGACCCTGTTTACCTTTGGATGCCAAGATGAGCTGACGGAGCTTTCTTACTATAGATGGAAAAAAAATCTTCCTAATTTAGGCAGTGCAGGGGAAGGGAATGGTAGCTCTGTGAAGCAGTGGACCCTGCGGGGCTGTGCAGCCCATCACAGACAGACTGGTGAGAGGGCAGCTTGGCAGCAGGAACAAGGCTGGCAGAGTCTCTGGTGGTCAGTGTGTGAGCACAGAGCAGCCGTGACAGCCGTTTGCAGCAGGGAAAGCCGCTGGAGCTGGATGGAAACGCGGGGCCAGAGGCGATCTCATTTCCTGTCTACAACAGTTCCCTGGAAACAGGGCTGGCAGAGCTGAAATTTCAGTACCCATAGTGGTTCTAAAACCACACAGAGTTCTAGGGTTGCCCCCTACTCCCCAAGCTCTTAGCACTTCCAGGCTGGTGTCACAAGGGTAACACCAGCTTAGCTGCATGCTGGGGTATTCTAGTAAGAATTCCTGCAGAACACAGGTTTTTAATTCATCACAGAGGTGTGTCTCTTTGTAATTTTTTTTTTTTTAGAACATGAACCTGCTAGATAACTTGGTCTGATGTGTGAAAATTGAGTTCAAAAAATGGGAGCTTTTTACTTCTGCACTTAAGCTACCTACTTTCTAATTGCCCTAAAAGATGAAACAACTTTGCATTAGAATATGTCTTTTTTTTTTTTTTAAGATTTTATTTATTTATTTGACAGAGAGAGAGACACAGTGAGAGAGGGAACACAAGCAGGGGGAGTGGGAGAGGGAGAAGCAGGCTTCCCGCCGAGTGGAGAGCCCGATGCGGGGCTCGATTCCAGGATCCTGGGATCATGACCTGAGCCGAAGGCAGACGCTTAATGACTAAGCCACCCAGGTGCCCCAGAATATGTCTTGATAACAGCCCAATTCTTGATGCAAAACCATCCCTGAACTTTGGAATGACATCCAACCGAGAGTCAAAGACGAAAGCCTGATTCCCTCTCCACCCCCCCCACCCAGTAGTCACAATACAGGAATCTTCAAGCCTCATGACTCACTCCATTCTTCTTGGGGAAGGTTCCAGCTCTACCAGTTTGAGCTTGTCCAATCCTGTCGGAACTGCTTTGCCAATGTACAGGTGTCTCTATAGGGGTGAAACATTTTGTTCAGTTGCTCTGAGACCACAAAATCTGTTTTAATAGCCATTTTATCCAAAACTTTTTTTTTTCAGTATTGGTGAGGGCCTATAGCTTTAAAATTTGTGGTTAACAATTCTTAAAAAGCTTTACTGTAGTTAGCTAAGGAGGATTTATACAGCACAGTGGTTAAGCCCCTATAGTCTATAGCTAGACAGCCATGGCTCAAATCTCTCTTCACCTGTTCATTAGGTTGTGACTAGTTCTTAATTCTCTCTAAGCCTCGTTTCCCTCTTCTGTGAAGTGAAGATAATAATAGGACATCCCTCAGCAAATGAATGTGAGAACCAGCTAGCACATAGTAAGCATTCAGTAAACGTTATTATTAAAACTATCTTTAACCCTGGAATATAAAATAAAGTTATTTTATAGATTCAGATTTCTTCATATGGCAGGTTTTAAAAATTGCTACAAATCCTTTTGACACTGTTCCCCTTGAAGTGGCACCCATGTCCCTTCCATTTGAATCTGATCAGGCTTGTGACTGCTTTGACCATTAAAACATGTTGGAAATGACGCTGTGTGGCTTCCAAAGCTAAGTCATGAAAGAACATGCAGCTTCTGCCTCATTTGCTGGAACATTGAGCTGCCATGTACCAAGTGTGACTACCCTAAGGCTTCCATGCTGGAGAGGTGACTTGTATCGCTCTGGCTGACAGTCACATCAGAGCCCAGCCATCCCTGCCTTGGGGCCAGGCATTTTGGAAGTGGATTTTCCTGTCCCAACTGTTCCAGCCCTCAACTGCCTGAGTCACCCCCCAGCGTTGGAGTCCTCCCAGCTGAGTCTCCCCATTTCGTGGTATACAGATAAGTCATTACCACTGTCCCTGTCCAAATTCCTGAGTCCATGAATCATGAGCACAATAGAATGGCTATCATTTTATGCCACCACATTTGGGGTGGTTTGTTACATAGCAAGAGTTATATGGCACATTTAGAAAATGATGGATTTAGGGGTAGTCACGGGGGAAAGGGAAAATTTACCCCATGGGAAGATCAAAATCATTAGATCTAATCTTGATCTGTGTGCATACTTTCCAAATATCTGTGAATTTTTAATGATGGCAAAGTTTACTCTCTTCTTTCTAAACTAGGATGCTTGTGTTAATCCGAAGGGCTGGCAGCAAACAGAATGCCATATAAACTCCACAGACTGTGAGGCCCGGAGGGGAAGTACACTAGCCCATGTAGCAGAGACTTCACTTACTTCTGTTCTTGAGAGAGCCGAGGGGAAATGAAAGCTGAAAAGAAAAGCCCTTGGTTTAAACAGACGCGATTGCATTCCAACCTATCAGATCAATAATGCAGAGATTCCTCAAATCAATATGCTGAGGCAGTTTTATCAAATGCACTTGCCTATTGATTAATATTCTGACTTTTAAATGTAAATATCCATACCTCTCTGTTGTGATCAGAATTACAGAATATTAAAGCCAGCAAGATACACAATACCCATTTAGATTATCACCCTAATTTTATAAACAAGGAAACTGAGGCTCAGGGAAGCAAGAAAACTCAGTAAGATAAAAGAAGTGCTTTTTACCCATCACTGAAGAATACTCCAATGTCCAGGCCTTTCTTCTGATGCAGAAAAATGTAAGAATGGCAAGTATATCCCCTAGGGGTGTACCCCATTAAATCAGATCACAAAAGAAAGCTGTATTTTTAGTCTTTTTTTTTTTTTTTTTGTCTCCTTACAGAAACACCTTCCTGCACCTAAGACATACCATTATATCTTGGTTCTTATTATCGGTGGGTATTAGAAATGGCCATCTGACACTGCCCTATGGTGTTTGACATCCTTTATACTAAAACATCCAAATAACTTAGAGCTAGGTTCTTGAGCAGAATTTTGTATCCCCTAATGAACTTTCTTTAATTAGGTTACAAAAGCTAGGGAATTCATCTTGTTTCCCTTGGCATGCTGCCGTGGTAATGCAGGTGGTAACTGCATTTGAATTCTGGTTTCCCCACTGACAGACTGTGTGAGCAAGGCAATGTCTTTTTTTTTTTTAATATTTTATTTATTTGAGAGAGACAGGGGGAGGGGGAGGGGCAGAGGGAGAGGGAGAAGCAGGCTCACTGCTGAGCTCGGGGCTTGGGGCTCAGGGCTCAGGTTCGATGATGCGGGGCTCCATGTGGGGGCTCCATGCGGGGGCTCGATGCCAGGACCCTGAGATCATGACCTGAGCCGAAGTCTGGACACTCAGTGGACTGAGCCACCCAGGCGCCCCCGAGCAAGGCAATGTCTTAAGCTTCCATTTCTGCTTCTTAACTGAAGCTCATCATCTTGCTATCTCCATCAGCATTGTTGTGAAGATTAAGTCAGGTACTATGATGATGACAACTTTCATGGGAAAAAAATGCTTTCTTTCTCTTTTACTTTTTTTCAAGTATTAGGATCTTTTTAGCCTTAGATGTCTAATAAAGTACAAATAGCCCGGTACTGTTCTTTACCCCCGGGCCAAAGAAATGTTGTCAGATCTGAAATGAAATGCCTTGTTACATGTTCATTTGTTCTTAATCATAGTCCCAAAGATGTTATTTTAAGAATTTTTACTAATACTTTAGAAACCATGGATTGGCTTCCATGTTACCTTTGGCCAAAAGATTTCAGGTTAAGGCTAGAAAAAAATAAACAAACAAACGAAAAACAATTTGATTACACTATGGTTTTAAAAGATGCACATTATTCCGCCCCCCCAACAAAAAAATGTCAAGTTGTCCAGAAATGAGAGCAGAAAGGCTTGCTTACAGAAGCACAAGTTTTACTTGTTCTCTTAAAAACTTCTTTTGGCACCAAAATCGTTCCAAACTCTGCTCCCCACATCTTAGCCAATCAGAGAGGCCTCTTTCAGCTCATGAAACATATGGTTTTAATTTCCAAGGGATCATCTATATTTCTTGCCCAGGCCCTCACAGAAGGACTACCTTTTAAATCCAATACAAATGCCTATATGTTTTACAAAAGTTTTCCCAGAGTATACACTATTTCCAATTGCCTAACGACAACAGACTAATTAAAGCAGAGTCATGAGATGGCTCTTTGCATCTGGTCTTTGGAGAAACTGAGACTTAAGTAATGTATTTAGCAAAGTCTTCTTTTATAGTTTAATCTTTGACTTACAGGACAAATTTGGGTAAGTATTATCCTACCTTGTTGATGATAATTCAGGGATGGTGATTTCTCTTTCCTTCTATACTTCTATTTTTTAAATGTGTTTTGTGAGATTTGTGTGCAAATAATCCACGATTCATATTTAGACCTACCGAATATACCCATCCATATTAAATTTTGGAGTCTTACCATGTTCAAAATGTACATTCTAGCAAATTATAGCTGACTCTCAAAAGACAAGTCAGTTTAGGATCTTACTATGAGTCAGCAATAAGTGCCCTGTAAGATAAAAGTCAAGATAATCAAACTTATTGTCTCTTTTGATAAGTTGTTTTAGGAAAAGCAATATAAATTTTTTAAAAAGATGGACCTTTCAAAGAGAGTTTCTAAATTGAGGCTCTGTGTATAAATGAATCCAAAAACTATCCCACCAATGTCAAGTACAGATTTGTGTAAGAATGAAGGAAAAAAGGAACAAAGACACTTAGTTTTAGAATTGTTGCAAAAGAATACAGATGTTTGGGAAGACAAGTATTAGCTTATGCAGAAATTCCTGGTTTGGAAATTCAGGAAGGAATAAGGTAGAGATCTAGTGTGAAAGCTCAGGCAGCATCTCTAACCTCCAGTGTCTCTGCAAAGGCAGTATGATAGACTCCTAGGTGATGCCTCCCAGGTAGGAGGGAATAGCATAGTCTGAGTTTTCTCTATCACTATCATCTCCCTAATCAATCAATATCACTTCACTGGGAATTCAAAGAAAAGAGTGAACTCCTGACAGGTGAGATACAGAGGTGAGAGTCCAATCTTAGAGTTTCAAACTATATTATGTCTTACAGTTTCAAACTATATTAGGTCCAACCCAGCATTTCTCAAACTGCATTCCACAGAGCACGAATGTCAAGCAAAATATTTACATTCTGGGTCCCAGCGGTGATATCCCTATTATCCTGGCATAGAAAACTATGTTAAATACTGAGGAATTACTGTGATCTGCACATCTCAGAAACCACATTTTCTTCTATAATTTTTAGGAGTAGACGTATTCATATTCTGTTACTCAATGGAAGCCCATAGACTTTGGTCAGACACAAGGCCTACTCTGGTACTTACTAGCTATAGACCCTTAGACATGTTGCTTAACTACTTTGAGCATCAGACTCTTCATCTATTAAAAGAAGATAATAATTAGTACCTTACTTCAAAGAGTGGTAAAATTTAAGTGACAAAATGTAGTGTACATTAAGAAAAACAATGCCAAATACATATGATTGATGCTCAAAAATATAGCCTTACCCCGTGTTATATCTGTTATTCAACAAAGATACTTCAAGCCTGCCACCCACAAGCCAGCAACAAAACAACTCACCTAAAAGTTCAAGGTCCGCCAGGTTGCATGTGGAGTATTCATCTAACTGCTTGCGTGTCCATGTGCACTCAAGTGTATGTAATTGGAACTGGATCTCTAGCCCTGGTAATTACCCACATTCAGCCTGACATAAGCAGTCTGAAGAAACTTCAGAAGATTTGGGAAAGGCCTGATAAAACAAGATCTTTGATATAAGAAGACTTGACAGAGTCTGAAGCTTGAAGAACCAATATCGAGGAGGAACTGGGTTATGTTTATAGTTCTTGCCTAATTGAAATATTTTTATTACAGAGTTCATAATAGTTCATACTTATTTAGTCATTTTTTATATGTGGATCTCAAACCTTTCCACATCCTGAGAAAATAATATATTTTAGATTAAAGTAAAAATAGGCTGCTCGTGTTTCTCTTCTAACATTTTGTTATCCATAGCCTGCATTACCTCCCCCAAAGACTTTCCATAACACTAATTGTCATTAGTTCCAACTCTGAACTGTTCTTGATTTTAATAGCTTCCTCTATAACACAAAGGTTTAATAGATGAAATACTGGATTGGTGTAAAATAAATAGAAAATCTAAGGTTTTTTAACTTTGGAAGACAACTCTCAGGAAAAGATTCCTTTTTTGGTTTTATAAGGTCTTTTTTTTTTTTTTACACAATCTGCTGAGAGAGAACTGCAAAAAACTGACTTTTTAAAAAAAATTAAAAGAATGATAACTACTGAGAAGAACATAGAAAGGGCTAAAATAAGCACCTAATGAAATTCAAACCAAACAAGGCCAGTTACTTGAAGTTCGTCCCTTAACATTTCTGGGTCTAGTATTTTTCATTATAAACAGGAGAAAATCAGCTAGTTCCTAGGTGATATCTTTAGTTTCTTCCAGTTCCATGATCTGGCAAAAAATACTTTTTTTCTTCTCTCTCTCTCTCTCTTTTTTTTTTTTTTTAAAGATTTTATTTATTTATTTCACAGAGAGATAGCGAGAGCAGGAACACAAGCAGGGGGAGTGGGAGAGGGAGAAGCAGGCTTCCCGCTGAGCGGGGAGCCCGATGTGGGTCTCGATCCCAGGACCCTGGGATCATGACCTGAGCCGAAGGCAGACGCTTAACGACTGAGCCACCCAGGCGCCCCTCTCTCTTTCTTTTTTAATTCTAATAGCATTTCTGAGCCTCCTCCCTAGTAAACTTCACTGTCCAGTGGAAGGTAAAATAAGCTCAAGAATTTCAATGGAACAACTTTTGAAGCAGGAGAGTGTCACCTACTCTGAGGAACAGAACTGAACACTGCCTTATTCCCTGTGCCCCATCCTGTGGGGGAGAAGAGGGTTTGGAGCAGTGGTGTTGGTGGATGCTTAATGCATGTGATGCTTCTTGGTAACTAACACGTTAGAATAAATTCACTTTTCACCCAGCCAAGTCACCAAGAATGACCTTGAGGGAATGGAACACAAGATAGGTAGGTCTTTACAAGACAGGAATGGTAGAAGGAAGATGTTGGTAAAGTTTCTTGGTAAAGTTTCTAAGTATGGTATGCTATCAGCAGAAGAATGAACATCAGGACAGAAGGCTAGAGAAAAAGTGTCCCTGGAAAACTGGTAGGCCAAGATGCTGAAAGGTAAAATGAACAATTATGGACTATGAGTGCTCAAAGGACCTCAGAGAGCACCTTCTTTTCAATAACAAAATTTTTCATGAATTATTGTCAATACACACACACACACTCACATATGATACCTGTTGTACATTTAGTACCTGTTGCATTTTCTTTTAAAAAAAATATTAGGAACCCAGAAGTACTTTAAAACAAATACATATTTTATGAATTTACTACATCCATGACTGTTTGAAAAACAATAATATATGTATCTGAGACAAACAGATGTCATTTTGGTTTAACGGGTAAAGATACGACTACACATTCTTGAGAGACACCAACATGCTTGGTGATGAAATTCACAGTGCCCTGTTAGTATGTAGTACAAGTACCACCATCTCAAGTGCTGACCTTTAGGTCTAGACTAATGTTCAAGGTTCCCACGTGACAGCGTGCCCTAGGTTCCATCTTTCACAGCCATTCTGAACCCCCACCCTGTGTATGTGGGAGAAAGTGACCCTTCAAAAGCTCCCTATTGTCTGTATACTGTTCAGCCCAAACTTTTTAGTATGGACTAAAACTTTTTCCTGCCTTCCTTATGATATCTCAGCCACAGTCACTCCTCACCCCCACTCCCTTCAGCAATTTAAGTACTTCAGAGCTTCTGTCTTTTGCACCTTCCACCCACCTCTCTATCAGAACACTTCTCACCCATTTCCACTGGCTGGCTGCCTCGCTGAGCTCATTCAGCTTTGAGATGGACAACAGGCTAACTGATCTACCTTTCTATGCCCCACTGCACTTTGCCCTCCTGTAAGGCTGAGCCATGTCTTACACATCTTTGTATTCTACTACCTAATATCGCTTATAGCATAAGAGGTGCTTCCTAAGTGTGTATTAAACAAATGAACAGATAAACAAAAGATAGAAAATAACTGTAGAAAAGTATCCCGAGAGTCTAATCAGAGGCCAACAAATCCTAGGTGGAATTAATAATACAATGGCACTTTATTGATAAAACTGAGTCACCTCGTTAAAGCATCATTAAAAAAAAAACGTAGGCAGAAAACAAGAAGAATGTAAGCAGGTTGAGATGGATTGTGTTGTTTAGAATTAGGAAGGGAATGTGCAGTTAGCTCTTTTGCTTTCAGACTTCTCTGTATTGTTTGTTAAACTGGCATCCCCAGCTCCGCATACCGGTGGAAGACCACCACGCAGCAGCCCAGCCTGTGGCTCCTAACTGGCCCAGGTCTGACACTCCCAGGAGTGGCCCTTGCGCCATGGGCGTCCCCGGGTTTTGGAAGGCTCCTAATAGCTCCCCAACAGCCCAGGCTGTTCGCCAGCGATGCTTCTGCTCCGGTCCGAGGCACTTCTGCGGTCCCGGGCAGCGAGGACGCTGCCGAAGAAATGTCGTCGGGTTCTCAAGATTTTCTCTCAAAATGTCTAATAGACATCCTCCCTTTGCTTCTGTTTCTGACTTGATTAAAGAGGAGAAAAAGGACTACTAGAAGGATAATAGTAGCGGACGGCGCATCTGGTCTTACTTTTTTCAATTCCGTCAAAGTTTGTGTTTGTGTTTTGTTGTTGTTCTTCATTTGACAGCGATCCCATGAACTCCTCCTTGGGGAAATGGCGCGTCCAAAGCCCGCCAAGCCCAGGCTGAGAGCTCTAGGACTTATTAGAGTAATATTTTAAACAAAACCTCGACAGACAGAAACTCAAAGGAAGCCGTGCGCTCCTTAAGTCAAAGGCATCTGTTCTGATCGCTGCGCTCGGTTTGTTGTTTGTAACCAGCGTTAAGAGCAGGATTTTTAAACATGAAAATGGATAAAAGAAAAGAAAAGCTAAGTCCCGGGGTCCGCCGACTCCTATTCATTATCTCCAACAGCATATGGGACCATTCTCCCACTAGTCCTCGCCCTTTCTTCCGCAAAAGGAAAGGCAACCAAGCCTGTCCCGCTTCATAGCAAACCCACTCTTTGTGCCTGAGCGGTGCCGCGGCCACCACTACTACCTCCTCCTCCTCCCGCCCCCTTCTCCTCCCGCCCGCCGCCGACTTTCGCTCAAGGAGGCAGGCAGCGGGCGCCCTTTGCGCCGGGAAGCCAGTGCCGCGATTGGGCGACGGTCCCTGAACCTCCAGTTCCGCGTCGGTTTCAAGGCTCCTCCCTCCTGGTGAAAGACAGACTGCGGGGCGCCTGGAAACCGGTCCGAGGGCGCGCGCGAGAGAGGAGAGCGAGGGAGTTGAGGGATTGACACAAATGGTCAGGCGGCGGCGGCGGAGAAGGAGGCGGAGGCGCAGGGGGGAGTCGAGGCCGCTGGGCTGCGGAGAGTTGCACGCTCTACGGCGCCGCGGCCACTAGCGCTGCGCCGCCAGCCGGGAACCAGCGAGCGAAGGGCCAGGAAGGCGGGACGCGACCCCGGCGCGCCGGAGCCACCCGGGCTCTCCCCGCCGCCCACGCTTCATGAATCGCAAGTTTCCGCGGCGGCGGCGGCTGCGGGACGCGGAGCGGGAGCCGGGGGAGCGGGCTGAGCGCGGCTTGGGCTCGACGGAGGACACCGGCGCGGAGGAGATCTCCCCGGCCTCAGGGGGAGCCGCCGCCGGCTGCGCCACTGCCAGCCCCAGCCGGGCGGCGCCAAGAAAGGAGCCGAGAAAGTATGGCTGAGGAGGAGGCGCCTAAGAAGTCCCGGGCCGCCGGCGGCCGCGCGAGCTGGGAACTTTATGCCGGGGCGCTCCCGGCTGGACGGGTGGCGGAGGGGAGCGGGGACGCGGGCAGCCGCCGCCGCCGCCGCCCCCCAGCTGATTCTGGACGTTTGGCGCGCCGGCTCCTGCTACTGCTTTGGCTCCTGGAGGCTCCGCTGCTGCTGGGGGTCCGGGGGCAGGCGGTGGGCCAGGGGCCCGGTCCGGGGCAGCAGCCCCCGCCGCCGCCGCCTCAGCAGCAGCAGAGCGGGCAACAGTACAACGGCGAGAGGGGCATCTCCATCCCGGACCACGGCTACTGCCAGCCCATCTCCATACCACTGTGCACAGACATTGCCTACAACCAGACCATCATGCCCAACCTTTTGGGCCACACGAACCAAGAGGATGCGGGCCTCGAGGTGCACCAGTTCTACCCCTTGGTGAAGGTGCAGTGCTCGGCGGAACTCAAATTCTTCCTGTGCTCCATGTACGCGCCCGTGTGCACCGTGCTGGAGCAGGCTCTGCCGCCCTGCCGCTCCCTGTGTGAGCGCGCGCGCCAGGGCTGCGAGGCGCTCATGAACAAGTTCGGCTTCCAGTGGCCTGACACGCTCAAGTGCGAGAAGTTCCCGGTGCACGGCGCCGGCGAGCTGTGCGTGGGCCAGAACACGTCGGACAAGGGCACCCCGACGCCCTCGTTGCTGCCGGAGTTCTGGACCAGCAACCCTCAGCACGGCGGCGGGGGGCACCGTGGCGGAGGCTTTCCGGGGGGCGCCGGCGCGTCGGAGCGAGGCAAGTTCTCGTGCCCGCGCGCCCTCAAGGTGCCCTCCTACCTCAACTACCACTTCCTGGGCGAGAAAGACTGCGGTGCGCCCTGTGAGCCGACGAAGGTGTACGGGCTCATGTACTTTGGGCCCGAAGAGTTGCGCTTCTCGCGCACCTGGATCGGCATCTGGTCAGTGCTGTGCTGCGCCTCCACGCTCTTCACGGTGCTCACGTACCTGGTGGACATGCGGCGCTTCAGCTATCCGGAACGGCCCATCATCTTCCTGTCGGGCTGCTACACGGCAGTGGCCGTGGCCTACATCGCCGGCTTCCTGCTGGAGGACCGAGTGGTGTGTAACGACAAGTTCTCCGAGGATGGGGCGCGCACCGTGGCGCAGGGCACCAAGAAGGAGGGCTGTACCATCCTTTTCATGATGCTCTACTTCTTTAGCATGGCCAGCTCCATCTGGTGGGTAATTCTGTCGCTCACCTGGTTCCTGGCAGCGGGCATGAAGTGGGGTCACGAAGCCATCGAGGCTAACTCGCAGTATTTTCACCTGGCCGCCTGGGCCGTGCCGGCCGTCAAGACCATCACCATCCTGGCGCTGGGCCAGGTGGATGGCGACGTGCTGAGCGGGGTGTGCTTCGTGGGGCTCAACAATGTGGACGCGCTGCGCGGCTTCGTGCTGGCGCCACTCTTCGTGTACCTGTTCATCGGCACGTCTTTCCTGCTGGCCGGCTTCGTGTCCCTCTTCCGCATTCGCACCATCATGAAGCACGACGGCACCAAGACCGAGAAGCTGGAGAAGCTCATGGTGCGCATCGGCGTCTTCAGCGTGCTTTACACGGTGCCAGCCACTATCGTCATCGCCTGCTACTTCTACGAGCAGGCCTTCCGGGACCAGTGGGAGCGCAGCTGGGTGGCCCAGAGCTGCAAGAGCTATGCCATCCCCTGCCCCCACCTCCAGGCGGGTGGAGGCGCCCCGCCGCACCCGCCCATGAGCCCAGACTTCACAGTCTTCATGATCAAGTACCTTATGACGCTGATCGTGGGCATCACGTCAGGCTTCTGGATCTGGTCCGGCAAGACCCTCAACTCCTGGAGGAAGTTCTATACCAGGCTCACCAACAGCAAACAGGGAGAGACCACCGTCTGAGACCCGGGGGCTCAGCCCATTCCCAGCCGTCGGCTTCGTCCCCGCCATCCCCATAAAGCCGGCCCCGTGGAAGCCTTACCAAACCTGGCTCCTTGAGGCTTCCTCACTAGCCGTTCACTTTTCGCAGGCTCCTTTTTAACAGCACAGCTCCTGCAAAAGCTTCCGTCCCTGGGGGCAAACGGACTGGAGGGCCTGACTACAGCAGGGGGGATAGACAGACCTCTCGTTCTCACACTCTGGTACCAGGACTGTACGCTTTTATGATTGTAAATAGCCTGTGTAAGATTTTTGTAAGTATATTTGTATTTAAATGACGACCGATCACGCGTTTTTCTTTTTCTTTCCCCCCCCCCTTTCTTTTGGTTTTGTTTAAATTTTAATTATTTACGGCCGTTTAACCATTTGAGGCTTTTCCTTCTTTCCCTTTTCAAAGTACTGCAGAGGTAAAACGGGAGCTCGCGGTGCTCTCGCTTGTTCTGGCGCGCCCCTCCCTGCGGCGGTCCGGGTGCGTCTGGGGCTGAGCGGCCCGGGTCACTTGCCGCCTCCTCTTTCTACTCCCCCCTTTCCCTTCAGTGCTTGGGGTCAGGTCTCTTTAGATACAGAACTCCACGGAGCTTCCAAATCGGGGGCGGGGGGGTGGGGTGGGGGCGGGGGCCTCTGCCCATCCCAGGTGTTTCCTTGTGGAGGAGGGGGGCAGATTGTGAAGGCCTTGTCCCTTTGACTATCCGAAACTGAATTTTTCACCGTCCAGAGCCCCATAGCTTCGAGGAGGCCCCCTGGATATGGGCTGTGGCAGTCCCAGCCTCCCTCCACACTGGCCTCCCAATGCCCAGGCACTCCCTCCTTCCACCTAAGTTGGTTAGAGGGTGAGTGGGATAACCAGTGCCAAACTTTTTCATGTCTAATTTTTGGTGGATGAGCTCATTTCATTCTCTGGTGTCTAAAACCTGGTATGGGTTTGGCCCACGTCATGGAAAGATGTGGTTGCTGAGATTTGGGAAGAGGCAGGAAGCTTTGTGTGGGTTGGGAGAGACTGAAGATGGGGTTTGTAAAATGTTAATTCTAATTGCATACTGATGCCTGGAAAACTGCCTCTAGGACTGAGAGCCCGCATTTAGATTTTACCTTTCTATAAAATGGAAACATTAGGTCACCTGGAAAGCTTTGTTAAGGAGTTGATCTCTGCTTTCCTTAACAGGACAGCAGGACCTACGCTGAATAGGAAAACTTGAAGGAGATTTCGGTGTAATGGACTTCCTCCAAATGAAGTGCTCCTTTCTTCTTTTTAACCAAATAATAATTAGACATATATCAGAAACTTTACAATGTAAAAGTTGTACACTTTCAACATGTTATGATGATGATTATTCAGCAACACATTTTGAGGGAGGAACAATCCACATCACTAAAAATAACCTTGTAAGATGCCAGGAGGTAAAGAAGGTGGAATAATTGATGGGGTTAGCTCCTGAAACAAACAAAATATGGGCATGCATGGTAAAGGGAAAGTGTGTGCAGTTCTCCCGCATTGAATCCTGTGTGCTCCTTTTTGGATTTACAGAAATGTGTCAAATGTAAATCTTTCAAAGCCATTTAAAAATATTCACTTTAGTTCTCTGAAAGAGAGGAGGAAAGCAGTCCTTCTGGTTGTATTGTTTTAAATTTTAAGAGTTTATCAAAATGCCAGTACTTAGGACCTAAATTTATCTATGTCTGTCATACCCTAAAATGACAATGGTTTTTGGATTTGGTATGCATTTATTCTGTTCACTATCACAAAATCATCTATATTTATAGAGGAATAGAAGTTTATATATATATATATAAAATACCATATTTTTAATTTCACAAATAAATCAAAGTTTTGTACAAAATTATATGTTTTTTGTGCCTGAAAAATAGAGCTGGAGCTGTCTGAACTATCTTTGCATTTTATAGTGTCTCATAGCCAACCCCAAAGTATATAAATTCAGGAATTCAATGAAAAAGTCTGTCCTTACACATTCACACTAGCCCTTAAAGAAGTGTCCTACTTGCGGTGTTGCGACTGACATTGCCAAGTTCCTAGACAACATCTGCTTTCATGACAGTAACGATATAAAATAGAAGTTTCCAAATTTTCTTTTTTTTTTTTTTTTTAAGATTTTATTTATTTATTTGTGTGAGAGAGACACAGTGAGAGAGAGAACAGAAGCAGGGGGAGTGGGAGAGGGAGAAGCAGGCTTCCCGCAGAGCAGGGAGCCCGATGCGGGGCTCGATCCCAGGACCCTGGGACCATGACCTGAGCCGAAGGCAGATGCTTAACGACTGAACCACCCAGGTGCCCCTCCAAATTATTTCTTTACTCAAAGAGGATAATTAAAAAGAGAACTCTAATTTTAATATTAAACCTTTTTTTTTTTTCCTTTCAAGGCGTAAATTTACATGACTTTTTATAGTATGGAGGTTTATTTAAATCATCAGGCACCACCTTGGTCACGATTTTTTTGAGGTACTGTCTTTTATAATCTTGGATATTCCAAAACCATAAATAGGTAATCAATAAATGGTTAACTGATTGTGTGTTTATTAGCATTTTAAACAGTAGTTGGACGTATAAGGTTGTTTTTGTTGTTTGCTTCGGAAGAACCCATTTTTATATTGTTCAAGGAACCTTTTCCAGAGAAATTATCTAGTTGGTCTACTCTTAGTCAGAATTTATATATATATATATATATGTAGTGTGTATCTATAGATATATACATATGTATATATGTATCTGTATCTATAGATACATACGTAAGTATATACACACAATTTTTATAAAATAGAGGTACAAAGTTTACTTACATATTTTACAATATGGAAATAAGGTTATGAGAAATGGAAAATGCCAGATGAAAAACTTCAAATACCTTTGGAAAACAAGTCTCTTATTCCTTTACAGACTAAAAATATATTAAATCTTCCCATGAAAATATTTTGTGATAAAATGACAAGGAACTAAAATGAAGACCATTGATACAATCGAGTTACTTTTGTGGTTATAACACAATTAATTGTCTTTTAAGTCATCATTATTTATTTTAAGGCAAATGAAAAAATTAAATCTAATTGAAAATACAGCATTCAACTTTAAGTAGCAAGATGCAATTTTATGGTCTTTTTTTCTTTGTTTCAGTCTGCTGTAGTAGATATCTGAGAAGGTTTTATTGTGTAGACATTTAAAAAAAACAATTTTTAGGCCAAATTAGAACATGTCTCCTCTTTAGGTATTTCAGTCAGATAATTTCTGGGGGAAAAAAATTTAAGATTATCAATCTCAATGCAAGAAATAAATATAAGGCATTCTTATTGTGGGTGTCCTTATAATGATGTAACTATAAATTTGATGCAGGAAGGTTTTATAATGCTGGATTTAAATAGCCTTAAGAGACATTTTTAGGTCATCATCAGGCTTTGTTTTTAGGAAACAACTTATTTAAAATTGTATAGCATAGAGAAAGCCAGTGTATTCTTTTGTTTTTTATCATACTAGTGGCAAAACAAGACTTTTTGGCAAAACCATAAAGGTACCCAGAATATGGTCCCATTAGCTTGCTGTTTCCATGATAAACCCTATTTTCAGATGGTTTGGTTTGCCTATTTTTTTTTAAACCGGCTATCAGTTGGAGTCAATTTCCCCCCTCACGGTGTGCTTGATTCAGCTTTTATAGTAAATGTATACAGAGTATGAAAGCCTTCTGATGCTCTTTAAAAAAAAAAAAAAAAAAGCCATTTTTTTTTACTTAAACTTTGTGGGAGCAGAAAGTCATATTTTTAATCTCAGAGCCAGCCAGTGTCAAACATTTGCAAAACAGCTGGACCAGATTTTTCAGTTTGTCTGGGGTAGTCACTTGTCAGCCTGGGTTTACAGTCCTGGTCCTTTTGTCTCCACCGGGCAATGAAGGCTGTAGTTACATCATTCCTAAAGTCCAGCATTTAACTAGGAAAGGAGACCTCAGTGAAGAGTTGGTGGCCAATTAAGAAAAAAACTGCCAAAACCACAAACCATTTCAGGACTTGGGTGGCTCCAGATCACTTTCACCGATACCATGTTTTAATCTTTAAAAAATTTTTGTTTTTTTGGAAGATGCCATATTTTCAGGGTGTGTGTGTTTGTGTTCAACTCCAGCTACTCTTACCTTCATTGCTTTCTAATCTGTCAGTTGGCTATAGGCCACAATTTATGTAATGTACATGCAATTAATTGAAACCAGTGGTATTACACTGGGTATCTCTGATACATTTCTGATCAGAACATTCTGTGTAACTGGGGCTTGAGAGCTAAGAATCAAAATGTGGTCATTACATATGTCTTGAGGTGGACACTAGTGATACTGTTACTGAATACTTCACAGAATATAGTCATTTCAAAGTCTTGCAGGATTAATCTGTAGGAGCCAAAATAAGATGCGGAGTACATAGAAGAATTCCCTGGTTACATTACTAAAAAGGAATTGCAATACTACCTTAAATTCGAGGCTTTTATTTTAAGGCCCTGACATTTGAAATGAGGTCTTACAAGGTATGTGCCAAAAAAGGTGAA
The DNA here is from genome assembly GCF_054177405.1 of Leptonychotes weddellii. Classification (NCBI taxonomy): domain Eukaryota; kingdom Metazoa; phylum Chordata; class Mammalia; order Carnivora; family Phocidae; genus Leptonychotes; species Leptonychotes weddellii. Next base: position 65,651,957 of record NC_138380.1, on the reverse strand, counting down.
GTTTTTGTTTTTATTTTTTTTTGGTGATTCCTAAGACTTATACCTCTATTTTGAAATGTTGGCATATGCTAATAGCCCTTAGAATTTGAAAAACAGTAGTTGAGCTTCAATCATGATTCAATTTCCTTAAACTTTTTGGGCTTAAATATTTCTGTTCACTTTGGTCATAGCTTTTGACAAGGGATTTATTAAGCCATAACAATTATAGTAACAAAATAGCTTATTTGGAACCTAGTGACTAAAAGACAGGTTAAGCTCTAGACCAATTTTCTTAAGTAGTGTCATGATGTGTGGCGACAGCTGTCTCTACCCCATTTCAGAATGAAGTTCCTGTCTAAGACTCTCCTGTTGGAGATTTTTGTTTATGAGTTGGTTTGAGACCCAAGTAACAGGTCAAATAAGAGGATTTCTCACAGAAATCTTTCTCATGTAGTGAATTGGCTCAAGTATAATCTATAAGCGCATCCCACAATAAACATAGAATAAACAGTCTGAGGGTTATCAGTCTTATAGGTCAAGCAGATTCTTAAATGGCTTGAAGAAAATAAGATATTTTTCAATGAGATCTCTCTAAACAAATCCTTTTATTTTAAGATGGTGATATTCTAAAGAGGTCTATTTTTGAGTGATAATTCAAATAACACTGCATTTCCTAAAAGAATCATCAATAAACTAGTTGAATGGCGTATTTGTATAACTAATAATTTTAAAAATCAAGTATTGGAATAGCACTAATTTTGCACATTTTACACCCATGCTATTTTTTTAAAAATAAAATTGACTTGAAGACAATAATTTTAAGTTTTAAAATTTATAATATGCATTTCTCATGTGAAGATCTCAAGAAATTTTATTCACAGGACAGACTTTCAAAACATGTTCCTAGGAATATAGTGATGAACATGAAAAGGAACCACTCTTGCTGCTTTGAGATAGGTTCTTTGTGGCCTGGATTTCTTTTCTTTCCTTTTTAAAAACGAAGTATCCTCTAATTTGTAGATATCTCCATGTTTCAGATCTCAATACCTGTTTGAATTAAATTTGCAGGGGAATAACTGCAGGATCCCCCCATAGACAAAGTGTGGCCTTCATTTCCTTTCAAGTTGGCAGCGTGTCCTTGCTTAAATGAAGCACTCTGAGACAGATTGTTCTCTTGCCCTTGGAAATGCTCATCTTCACAAACAGAGCAGCAAATACCTGGAAGTCATATAGGCTAGTTAAATGCATATTCCAAATGCCAAGTGCTACTTGATTGTTAGAAGAATTTTTTTTTCCCTTAAAAGTAGATTTAGAGACTATTCTTGACCTTATCTTTCCAACTCTTGGAAAACACTTTCTTTTTTTAAAGTTAACTTCAATAAATCCTCTGTCAAAAACTCAAAACTCAGATAAGATGACCCATTGTTTAGGCTTGCCCAGGGCTGAGTGGTTTCTGGGGATGTTGGACTTTCAATGGTCAAACCAGGAGAGTTCTATGCAAGCTGAGATGATGGGTCACAATGTTTCATGGATTAAATTGTGCTCCCCAAATACAGTGAAAGCTTCCATGGTGGTCACTGGTCCAGCATTAATAGTATTCCACTGCAGCGCTAGCCTTTTTTAATATCAGATGAAAAGCCAATGAACACAGCCCTTTGTAACTGATCTTCACAGTGAGTACCAATCAACAGAAGCTGAGTGGAACGTGAAGGTATAATGGAACAAACCACATCGGTATCTTGGCCATTCTGCCTTCTGCTTCCTAAAGAAATGGTTCATAGACACAAGAATCTCATTGGCCACTGAGCCCTGTTCTTAACTACTCAAGAAATCAGGTTAAGTGGATATTTTTGTTTTAAAAAAGATCTCAGAAGTATTCCCCTGGAATGAACAGAGTTTTGTTTTGTTTTGGTTTTTGTTTTGTTTTTTTTTTTAAAGATTTTATTTATTTATTTGACAGAGAGATAGTGAGAGAGGGAACACAAGCAGGGGGAGTGGGAGAGGGAGAAGCAGGCTTCCCACGGAGCAGGGAGTCTGATGCGGGGCTCGATCCCAGGACCCTGGGATCATGACCTGAGCCGAAGGCAGACGCTTAACGACTGAGCCACCCAGGCGCCCCTGGTTTTGTTGTTTTTTTTAAATTAATGTTAAAGTTCATTAGATTGTAAGGAACTGTTAGGCTTGTGCATATGTTTATATTTATTTTGCTTTCCTGTATAATAATACGGTCTCCTGTAATGAGTTTACACACTCAAGTAGGGATTATCCCAAATGGCAATATCTCAACACTTAATTTAATTGTCACACTTTTTCTCAGAAGTAAGTAGGTTTAGCATCCATACTTTTCCCAAGCAAAAAGTATCTACAGAAAGGGAAAAGAAGTAGATAAACGTACAATTCTACCATGGTTATTGGGAATGGTGGAATGCAGCATGTGGAACATGCAGTCTACGGTCTTCACATTTCTATTCATATGAAAACGCCTCAGAGTTGCTCCACACTTTTTATATTGAGTTCATCCTTTTTGGCATCCTTCTCATACATCTATTCCTATCATCCTTCTTGCAGTGCACAAAAAATTTCACTGCCTTTGTTGCTGAAACAGAACACACTATTCTTGCTATCTTTTAACTAAACGCAGTGTAAAGGGATAAAAAAGATGTGCAGATAAGGTAATTATTTCAGGAGGTACCTACACATTAGTTTCTAGAGCTGTGATTCTCAACAGGGGTCAGTTTTGCCCCCAGGAGATATTTGACAATATCTTGGCCACACACAACTTTTATTGTCATGACTGATGTGTGGAGTTATTATGGGTACTTAGTGAGTAGAGGCCAGAGAAGCTACTAAACATTTTACAATACACAGGACAGCCCCTGACAACAAAGGATTATCTGATCCAAAGTGCCAAAGTTGAGAAACCCGGATCTGGAGGAATACTGAAAATGGTGAAATATACATGTTTTAAATAATGAAATATATTAGAATTATAAACTGGAGTTGAGAAAAATATGGATTTATTTGTGTCTACAGCATGTGCTTTGCTTTTGACCTACAAATTTTGTTTCAAATTGATGAATAGCTTGATGATATTGCATAACAGTCAATGTCTTCATCTGCTTGGGCTGCTGTAACAATATACCATAGACTCTTAGTTCTGGGGCTTGGGAAGTTCAAGATCAAGGTACCAGCAGATTCAGCTCCTGATCCTGCTTCCTGGCGTATAGACAGCCAGCTACCTCTGTGTTCCCATGGCTGCCATGGGGGTGGAGACGGATCTCTCTTTTCCTAAGGGCACTAATCCCATCACAAGGGTCCCATAATAATGAGAGACTCTAAACCTCATTATCTCCCCAACGTCCCACCTCCAAATACTATCACACTGGGGATTAGGGTTTCAACATACGAATTTTGAGGGAAGCAAACATTCAACCAATCACAGTCCATAAAATGCCTGCTTTTATTTTTTAAATCTAGCATCATAATTTCAGTGGGAAGAAATCTGTAAATAACATGAAACAGGTCTACTGGAAAATCTTATAAAGATGTCTGTTTAGTACTATTCTATTATACTTCATATCCCACATTTCCATTTTCTTTTACACATTTCCTTGCATCATTGAAGGTGCTAAAGTGCAGAAAAAAAACTCAGGCCTGGGAGCCAGAAAACCCGTGTTCCAGTATTAACTCTGGGCTAATCGGGTTAAGGTACCTTGGGTGAATCTGACCCACAGGGTTTCATGAGCAAATGGAGATACTAATGATATAATAGATATGAAAGCCTTTTTATAAACAGAGAAGCTCTGTACAAATGTGAAGGGTTTTCACTATCATTCACACTGAGCTAAGTAGAGAAAGAGGTTGAGATATCTTGAAGGCTCCCTCTTACTTTGACTACCTTCCTCCCCACCTCACCTGCTACCTCTTTTAGAAAAGGATGTCCCAGTCACTGAAGGGATTCAAGGTGACGGGGTGGGTGGCTTTCTTTAGTCTTCCTGGTCACCCATCTTCTGGCTTTATCACTACACTTGGGTTCTCCCGGATACGTGGAGCATTTTTCCCAGTTTTTATGAGACTCTGGTTAAATTTAGTGTAAGTCAATCTCTAGTGCATCTACTGTGCCATTTGAATGGGGTTGGGTCCTGCTTAGGAAAAAGAAAACCCTTCTTCAGGAGGACTCTTTAGGGGAAAAAGTTCTTTTACACGAATGTTTGAAGGTCAGAGAAGTAGGAGAGCTAAGAATATGTTCCAGACCAAAATGTGGCAAATTCACAGGCAGACACTGGATTGAGAGTCCTCACAGGAGGGGCACAGGTGTCCCAGGAGCTGTCTGTCCTTTTGTTCATTGGCGAGTTGGGGTTGATGTGAGAAGCAGCTAGGATGGGAGGTGCTTTATGTCACAGTGGGGTCATTTGGCATTGGAAGGGGGAAAAAGAAAGGGTATAAGGAAAACCAAAGTCAACTACTCTTTCCTGGGGCCAGTCCTCATGGGGGTGAGTACAACAGAGTAGTTGAATGGAAACATTGCTCAAATAGGGCCATAGCCCTCGATTAGAAATATGACCTTCTTTCTTCTTCCTTTTCAAAAAAAATCAGTTTTTTTGGACATAAAGATGTTGAATGTCATCTTGGAAAGAATGTTAGAGTTGTAAAACCTGGCTTGAATCCCAAATAGCTTATAGCCTGAGATCCATTTATCTCAAATGATGATAATAATTTTTTACTAATTCATATGACTGTTGGGAGGATCAAAGAAATAAAGTATGTAATGATATTTTTAGCACTGGAGAGTCACCTACAGATTTTTGTCTTCTTCTCCCCACCAAATATTTGTCTCTCTTCCTCTTCTACCTCTTCTTCATCACCCCTCCTCCTCTCCTCTCTCATCTCCTATGATTCCCTGTCCCTTTCCTTCGTCCTTCTACCACTCACCATTATCGCTGATGGAAATTGAAAAGGCACAATCCAAACTAATGCCGTATTTTTTCTGCATCCTCTTATCAGGCTAAGCATGTCTTACAAGACTTATTCAGATAAAAGATTAAGCTAATGGGCAGCCTTAAGGTTAAGTGACACAAATAATGTTCTGTATATTAATCAACTAATGATATTGCTCTTAAAGCATGAGTGCATTTCTATGCATTCGTGCTTGCTTTGTGACATACTATTTCAAATTCAGTTTCTTTATGGCTGCTGACAATTCGGATCTAATTGGTAGGTTGTACACTTGGGTAACGTGGCAAGAGCTCTTGGAGGCCACTCTAAATTATAATGAGAAAGAGACTCATAATTTCCTTTTAGAAATATGCTCCTCTACTGGATTGATAACTAATTGAAGAATTGCAGGAGCCTTAGGTTTTCGTCCTTGTTGACTATATTGCAGAGGGAACTTATTCAATAGCACTTATGAAAATGTTCCTTTGATAATACTGAAGCATACCAAATGAATTTTGATGTGTGAAGTTGAGCAGGGTTGAGGGCTTATATCAAAGCAGTTGATTGGTCATTTCATTATTTCCTCATATAGAAAGAGCAGCTAGCCATTTTGGTGCCTTGGTCATTCCTGTGGTCTAGTGTATTGATTTTCTATTCCACTGTAACAAATTACCAGAAACTTGAAAAACACAAATGTATTATCTTACAGTTCTATAGGTCAGAAATCTGACTTTGGTCTCACTGGGATAAAATCAAGGTGTTGTATGGCTGTGTTTCTTTCTGGAGGCTTTAAGGGAAAATCCGTTTCCTTGCATTTTCCAGCTTCTAGAGGCTGCCCCCAAGGCTCATGGCATACTTCTTCCATCTTCAAAGCCAGAAATATTGGGTCAAGTCTTTTCTCTTACTGTCTGATTCTCTGTCATTGGGAATGGTCCTCTGCTTTTAAGGACTCATATGATTAGATGGATACAGGATAAGGTTCTAAGGATTAGAGCATGGACATCTTTGAGGGCCCATTATTCTATCTGCCACATCTATGTCCAGCTGTTGGAAACAGCTAGAAGATCTTTCTTTTAGAAGTATTCCCACCACAATCTCATTCTTCACAATTCTGTTTTTTAAAAACCGGCTTCCTGAATTTCTTCTGTTCTCCATTTCATTCTCTCAAAGTATGCTTCTGTCAATGGCCAGTTCCTCATTGATTTCCCCTCTCCCTTTACCTCATTTTCTGTTAAGCACTCTGCAGACCAGTGCTAATCCTCTAACTCTATAGATTTCTTTATATTCCAGATGTCATCTTTCTTCCTCTTCCTTGCTATATACATCCTCTCCTTTGCTACCCTTTATGTTACCCTATGTGTCGTTTCAATACATATCCCTCTAGATTCATGTTTTGTGTCTGTCTCAGAAATAGGTCAGAAAGAGATGGCAAATGACTGATGTCAACCATCTTGTCCCAAGTGAACACATATAAGCCCACCACTTTTATTGCAGATATAACTGAATGGTTTTCCTGAGAAACACATCTTTCAAATGATTGCATTTTTGCCCTTTGATGAAGGGCTAGATGTGAGAGATTGTGAACATAGTTCATCTCATCTCCAATTAATCTGATCTGTATTTCTAGCTGTGATTATAGATTTTAATTCTTTATGAAGTTAGCATGTTTATAGGGAAATTTTTTTTTCTCATGATCTTTAATTTAAATGTTTTGTAGAAAAAGAAAATCTCAATTGCCTGGGTTGCATTTTTTACCAATTCAGGTAATGAATACGCCTGCCCTAGTTTAAAATGTTATGTTGACACTTTTGGAAAAGAAATTTTTCTAGCATTACAAGTGCATTTTTAAAAATGTTCTCTAAAATATAATTTTTAGTCTACACTAGAAATCAACTGCAAGATTTTTTTCGATCCAGACTGTTACAGCTAAAAGTATACATTTTCCTCCTATATACATATAAATCTCTCTGAAAAAAAATATGCCTTTTTCAGCAGCTATTTAAGAAGAAGGATTTCAAATATTCATAGGTATCCCCAAATATGCATTACTTGCAAGCACCTAAATTTTCAGGGAATATATAGAGATATAGTAGAATGTCTAGAAATCAGTAATGAGTTAATATCTACAAAGGGATGTCTAATACCACTATCATTTATTTTCTTTTAAAATTTTAAACTATTCATCCTCTCTATAGTTTTTTTTCCCCAAGTAAGGATAATTCAGTAACAGCCCAGGGGTCACTTGAATACAGTAATGGCTATATAAATAGAGAAAACGTGTTTTAATACTGGCTTCATTAGAGCGAAGCTGAATTAACATAGGAGGTGTAGGGTATGTTTGAAGATCTCAGATAAAACAAGTTATAATGAAACCTAATTCAATGTTAACTAAAATAAAAGCAGATGATCTTCAAAATATACAATATTTATCAGAGGTAGCAATGGATGCTAAGAATTTTTAAAATTGAGTATACTTAAGAATCACTCAGGGAGTTTATTAAATATGAGGCTTTCTGGCCTCGCTTTTAGAGACTGATTTTGATGGCCAGGGAGGTGTTCAGGAACCTCCATTCTGGTGGTTTGGATGTTAGAGGTTTTTGAGGTGCTTTTTTTTTAAGATTTTATCTATCTATCTATTTATTTATTTATTTATTTATCTGTCTATCTATCAGAGAGAGAGAGCACACGCCTGAGCTCACACCGTGGGGAGGGGCAGAGTGGGAAGGAGAGAGAGAGAGAGAATCTGGAGCAGACTCCCTGCCGAGCCCGGAGCCTGATGCTGCTCCATCTCATGACCCTGGGATCATGACCTGAGCCAAAACCAAGAGTGGGGTGCTTAATAGACTGAGCCACCCAGGCATCTCCCTTGAGGTGCTTTTTGAAACACTGGGTTAAGTAAAGCTAAGGAAATGAGTAAGGGACCGATAGTGCTCAGTGGAGGAAGAGACCTGGCTTAGAGAAGAAACACACTAGCAGACCCAAGTAGGGCCAGGGTGATCTTGGATGAACCTGGTGACAAGATACACAGGAGTGGCAGTGGCAGGAGGACTCTCTGCTCCACCAGCCTCTCCCCTAGGTTTTGATAGGGACAATTCATGTATCTCAAGCTTTAGGAAGTGTTTGGCAAACACAACTGCAAGGCAAGCCCCTAGCCATTCCTCCCACTTGCATACCTCCTCTTGTGAAGATGTTGTGGAAGCTTCACTGGACTCTGAACCTCAAAACTATGAGCGCTAGTGGGGGCGCCTGCGTGGCTCAGTCGTTAAGCGTCTGCCTTCGGCTCGGGTCATGATCTCCGGGTCCTGGGATCAAGCCCCGCGTCGGGCTCCCTGCTCAGCAGTGAGGGGGCGCTGCTTCTCCCTCTGCCTCTGCCCCCCCCCCCCCACTCGCTTGTGCTCTCTGTTCTCTCTCATGCTCTCTCTCTCTTCAATAAATAAATACGTAAAGTTAAAAACAGAAAAACAGCTATGAGAACTAGCTTTTTAGGACTCTCAGTGGAGAACAGACCTGTCCTGCCCGCATTGTCTTTGTCCCCAGAGATCTAATTCAGGAACAGCCAGGTGCCAGGCTGGTATGCCCAACAGGCCCCTCTTCGAGGCCACTGAGCGGTTTGCCCAGGCCTCAGATTCTTTTAATTTTACTTTTTATTTTAAAAATAGGGCCTTAATTTCATAACTAGAGGTTAAAACTTAATTTAGAGTTATCCCTCTAGTTAGAAGGCTTTCAGAATCTAATCAGTTCACCAGCCACTAGGTAGGGAAGGAGAAGGGTATAGATTGTCTCTTGCTTAGAACCGGCTTGCAACAGCAACATGGAGAGGGAGACAGTGTGGCAGGTGGAGGCTTGATGGGCCAGCAGAGGTGGGACTCCAAAAGGCTACTGGTTTCCCCCAGGCTGGGCCTATTCGCTTTCAGTGGGGCAGCCTTTGGCAGAAGCTGAGCACGCAGGCTTCTCAGGCAGCTCACCTTCCCATCCTTTCTGATTTTGTTTGTTTAGGTTTTTAACACAACTGACTTCTTAGAAGGCCCTTACCTCCCAGGGAATTCACTAATCAAGGTAATACTCTATTTATTTGCATAAACAAAGCTTTATGAAAGAGAAATTCATTCACTAACTAAGAAATGTGATCCTTTCCACTGTTGTACCTGAGTGCTTCAAAGCACCATTGTTGTTGTTCACACCAATTAATCCAGGTAACTGGGAAATGTGAGTAAGACAGGGCTCAACTATATCCCAACTGATTTTACAAGATTAAAAAAAAAAAAAAACCCAAGCCCAAGATATCTAAACTTCATGTTGTCTTAAACATGTTAAGAACTTGCTTCCTAGGAAAGAATAATTACAGTACAGGGGAGAGGACAGTCACATCTTTTTAGAATGAAGTAATTTTATTCCATAGCACTTACTGGAGCTTGGAAAGTTTCAAGCAGCCTTTTCCTTTGTGCTGGGAATAGGCTTGGAAGAAATACCTCCCCCAGATATGGTGAATGTCATGTTAGCATCTAGCTAGGGAATACAAAAAACAGTGTTTGATAATTTTGTTTATTATTGAAATGGTTTTATAGTCTAAATAAAGATGGGTATTAAACTTCAAAATAAATATTAGATCTAATTAATTAGGAATTAACTATTAATAGTCTTAATACTCAATTCAAAAGACAGTTTATGATTAATTAAAAAAAGTCATTAAGCAGCCATTTCTTCCAAATAAATTGTGTAAATTTCAAGGCTGAGGAAAATGATTTTTTTTAATGAAGTTCTCAAAGTTATAAAAGAAAGTACCTGAATTACCTAGAGATGTTTGAAGTGATCATCAAACAAAGTCTTATGCAGGAAAATATAATTAATCAATCTCCCACACATTCTACCTGCCCAACTAATTCTGTCAGTATTTTTTATTGAGATATAATTTACATACCATAAAATTCTCCCTTTTAAGAAGTGGAAAGTTCAGTGGGTTTTGTTATTTCACAAAGTTACACAACCTCACAACTACCTAATTCTAGAATATTTTACCATGCTAAATAGAAACCCTTGGGCCCCTGGGTGGCTCAGTTGGTTAATCGTCTGCCTTTGGGTCCTGGGATGGAGCCCCGCATCGGGCTCCCAGCTGAGTGTGGAGTCCGCTTCTCTCTCTCTATTTGCCCCTCCCCCTACGCGTTCTCTCTCTCTCAAATAAATAAATAAAATCTTTAAAAAGAAACCCTGACCTATTAGCAGACACACCTCATTCCTTCCCACACCACTCTCATTCCCTTAACAACTACTAATCCACCTTCTATTGGTATAGATTTGCTTACCCTGGCTATTTCATATAAATGGAATCATACATGTGGCTTTTGTGTCTGACTTCTTTCAGCCAGCATAATGATTTCTAGGTTCATCCATGTTTTAGCATGCATCAGTATTTCACTCTTTATTGTGGCTAAATAATAGCATACTGTATGGATATACCACATTTTGCTTATCTATTCATCAGTTAATGGATGCCTTAAGCTCTTATGAATAATGCTGTCGTGAACATTTGTGTACAAGTTTTTGTGTGGGCATATGTTTTTTTTTTAAGTTTTTATTTAAATTCCAGTTAGTTAACATACAGTGTAATATTAGTTTCAGGTGTACAATATAGTGATTCAACACTTCCATACATCATCCTGTGTTCTTCACAAGTGCACTTCTTAGTCTCCATCACCGATTTCACCCATCCCCCACCCACTTCCCCTCTGGTAACCATTAGTATGTTCTCTATAGTTAAGAGTCTGTTTCTTGGTTTGCCTCTCTCTTTTTTCCCCTAGGCTTGTTTGTTTTGTTTCTTAAAGTCCACATATGAGTGAAATCATATAGTATTTGTCTTTCTCTGACTGACTTATTTCACTTAGCATAATACTCTCTAGCTTCTCAAATGGCAAGACTTTATTCTTTTTGATGGCTGAGTAGTAGTCCATTGTGAGTGTGGGTGTGTGTGTGTATATATATATATATATATATATACCACATCTTTTTTATCTCTCCATTGGTCGATGGACATTTGGCTGTCTCCATAATTTGGCTATTGTAGACAATGCTGCTATAAACATCTGGATGCACGTACCCCTTCAAATCTGTATTTGGTACCCTTTGGGTTAATACCTAGTAGTGTAATTGCTGGCTGGTAGGGTAGTTTTATTTTTAAATTTTTGAGAAACCTCCATACTGTTTTCCAGAATGGCTGCAGCAGTTTGCATTCCCACCAACAGTGCATGAGGGTTCCCCTTTCTCTGTATCCTTGTCAGTTGTGTGGGTGTAGGTTCTCAATTCTCTTGTGTTTACACTTAAGAGTGGTGCTGGATTGGGGCACCTGGGTGGCTCAGTCGTTAAGCGTCTGCCTTCGGCTCAGGTCATGATCCCAGGGTCCTGGGATCGAGCCCCGCATCGGGCTCCCTGCTCTGCGGGAAGCCTGCTTCTCCCTCTCCCGTTCCCCCTGCTTATGTTCCCTCTCTCGCTGTGTCTCTCTCTGTCAAATAAATAAATAGAATCTTTAAAAAAAAAAAAAAAGAGTGCTGGATCATATGGTAACTCTATGTTTAATTTTTTGAGAAGCTACTAAACAGTTTTCAAAAGTGGCTTCAATGTTTGAGGGTTCTAATTTCCCCATGTCCTCACCAACACTTGTTATTGTCTTTTTTATTGTAGCCACTTTAAGGAGTGTGAAATGGTATCTCACGTGGTTTTGATTTGCATTTTGTGTCTTTCAATATTTTGGAACAATTCAATGGTGAAAAAGGAAAATCATGATGGTTTTCATACCTCTAAATAAACTGAAAAAGGAAAGTGACTCTAGAATTAGTTCATAGCTTACCTGTTTATATATATATCAGTCTATTAATCAAAAGGATGCATATGGCTTATCAAAACATATCGTATAACATAAATGTAGAAAAATATAAAATATTACTAATAGGTAATAGAATTTACTGTATTAAGCAAGTAGGAAACAGGTAAGGTAATTTGTAATATGCAACAGGTATATTATAAAGCTTATACACTCACCAGAGGTTGGTTAAAATTTTGTCTCTGAGCTTCCTAGGAGCAAAAGTATAAAGTGAGGAACTGTAAAATCCATAATACTTATAAGACTAAAAACAATTTAGAATCTTTTACTGACTGTTGTAGAGTCACTATCTATTGTCTGCGTGATCCCTCCAATCCCAAGAAGGTCCTGAATCTTGATGCAGTCCTCTTCACTGCTGACTATTCCAGATGATAGAAGAGCTAAAATCAGCCTCTCACTTCCTCCTGCCTGCCAAGTCCTTATCTATATACCCTGCTTCCCCTGCCCTCTGTTACCACCGAGGAAATTCAAACTCCAGTCTTCCAGGCTAAACTCATGTTCTTTTTTCTTGGTAGGTCCTTCATACCCCCAGACAGAATTAATTTTCCTCTCTGTGTTCCCATAGCACTTTTTAAGTAACCATTGTATAGAATTTATCACGTATGTGTCAGCCTTCCCCAGTGGACAGTGACTGGTTTCACAGGAGGGAAGTGTCTTCATTTTCATACCCTCAGGCTGGGCACAAAGCAGCTACTCAGGAAAGGGTGGTTGTGTCAGATTGATTTCATCAATCATTCCTGACTTCCCACCCTCCCGCGAATACAGGTCAGTTGTTACTGTCCCTCTTTATAAGTGACTCCCAGAATGAAAATATGTTTTTCATATTTTAGTCTATTGGTGTGCAAAATGCCCATCTGCTCTGCAAACCAGGTTTTCCTCAGCTTCCACTTTCTAATCTAAATGTAAGTCTTTATTTGTATCCCTGATGAATATCATTTTGTTTCCTGCAGGAAAAGATAACTTCATCTTGTCAGGCTAAAATGATAAATTTCAGTTTTAATTCTGTCATCCGTCATATCCAATCTATCAACCAGCTTGATGTCATCTGTGTATGGGAGGATAATATGACATATGTGCATTTGCCTTTTTAATATAATTATGTATTAAGTGCCAAAGAAAAAAATACCCAGTACATCCAATTATTTATAGGAAATTTTTGTCGTTCTTCTAATTCACGATTCTAAAATACCACATTTCTCTCTCCCTCCACCCCCACCAAATCTTTCAATAGCTGTGGAAAACTATGCAGTCATTTAACATATGTGTTCTCTGCCAGATGTGTCTCCCTGACCCCCACAGACACATAATGAGAGTTATGTGTGCCCACTCCTGTGGCATCCTGTACATTCATTATCTTAGAGCTTACATATTTTATGTAATAGTTTGTACAGTTACCTCTTTTCCTTACCAGGCTACAGTCTCTGCTTTATTTAGTATCCCAACAGCTTAACACATTGCCTGGCTAAAATTTTATTTGAGTCAAATCTACTTTAGATCAATTACACAATATGTATAAATACTATATTCTTTCATGTGGTCAGTAAGTAAAAAGAGCGGGTGTGATAATCTCATAGTAGCAAGAGACATTATTTCAGGGACATTATTTTTATTTGTTGTCCCGAGCTCTCTGCAAAACTCTAGGCTGAAAGGCTGAATCAATGGGATCACCTTAGGCACTACTCAAGGGTTTTCATTCCTGAAGCATTAAAGGGAGCTTATTAGAAGCCACTCACACCCCAAAGGAGGTCCCACAGTGGGAAGTCTAAGGACAGTGTTATGGTGAGAACTCAGTATAATTTGGTTTTTAAAAATTCCACTCTGCAAGACATCCCCATGATATAAATATTCCTAATTAGCACAGAATTTCAGTTCCTTCATACAAAACGCTGCAGTGCAATTTAAGGCTGCTTCAAATTATCTTAACTCGTCCCGTTTGGCAAACTAAGCCCAGGTCTTAGGAAATGTGGAGCTGTAGTGTGCAGGAATGTGGGCAGGCTGTGCAAGCTCCCTCCAGATCTGAGAGAGCCTTTTTGTTGACCTTACACTGAATCCCTATGTTTGAATATACCATCAGGATGCAACAGCCAGCTACTGGCTAACTGACAAGAGAAACTTCTGGAACACTAGGGCAGAAAAATGTAAGAAGTGGAAAACTACCCAAACTGAAGTTATTCAAATATGGTTTGCTTCTTAACGTACATTCACATAAGCAGCCCTAATGAAAAGTAGGTTTTCTGTTAGCAGATGCTGAAAAGACAAAAATCCTGTCTGCTTTCTTTCCTTCTGGGGAAAGGTTAGCCACTGGATGCCATGAAAAAAGAAAAAAATCTCTAATTCCTGAACCCACCCAATATTTTTAATATCTTGACATCTATATTTATGTTCTGTCAAAAAGTTAATAATATGAAGGATTTATTATAAATCCTGAGCTTTATTTTCTGAGTCAGAAGAGCAGTTATTAAGGATTCACATGCACGAGGCATTGAGTTTGTGCTATGACACGGTCCTGTTCTCAAGAAATTTACAATTGAAAAGAGATATCATTCCACACAAGAAACATTTTTTCCCCTACTTTCTTCCACTACCATAAAAAAATAAAGTATAAGAATTAAGAAAATGAACAAATATTACACTAATAAAATACCTAGGGATTGGAAAACTGTCAAGAAAATGTGGAAGAGGGGCACCTGGGTGGCTCAGTCGTTAGGCATCTGCCTTTGGCTCAGGTCATGGTCCCAGGGTCCTGGGATCAAGCCCCGCATCGGGCTCCCTGCTCGGCGGGGAGTCTGCTTCTCCCTCTCCCACTCCCCCTGCTTGTGTTCCCTCTCTCGCTGTGTCTCTCTCTGTCAAATAAATAAATAAAATCTTAAAAAAAAAGAAAATGTGGAAGAGGGAGGGAAAAAATGAGGCAGAAGGTAAAGAGAATGGGGACCAAGAATATAAATAGATTAAGAAATGATTGCATGGTGGCAAATGAGATCACACTGTGACTCAAACATGCCTGCAGAGCACAGGCAGAATTCTTTTTTTTTTTTTTTTAAGATTTATTTATTTATTTATTTGAGGAAGGAGCGCAGAGGGAGAGGGAGAGAGAACCTCAAGCAGACTCCGCACTGAGTGGGTAGCCTGACTTGGGGCTCAATCGTAGGCTCCAAGATCATGACCTGAGTGGAAAACAAGAGTCAGTTGCCCAACTGACTATACCACCCAGGCGCCCCCAGAATTCTGTCTTAGTGAAGACCAAGCCACCTCCTGGGATACAACTCACCTAGACTGAGAGTCAAATCCCCCCAGCATGGTGGAAGATTAGTGCCAGAGTATGGGGAGTGGGATGTCCAAGGATACTGCCCTTGGATGGATCCCCATGGAATTGTGCCTAAAGCCTCCCAAGAAGACAGCCCGAGGATGAATGCCAAAAGTGTTGTTTTCGTTAAAGTCTATAAAGACACGTAGCATGCTTCCCCACTGCATTGACAAAGTGCACCGTGATGGGGGTGCCCAGTGGTAATGAAGGTCACTGTGAATTGGTGTTGCTTGAAGTGTTGGCTCATTAGCAGCTTTGGCAGTTTGAGTGCATTTGCTTCACTAGAGCTATGACGTTATAGCATCATCAGTGCAGGTTGAACTGACTGGTTTTGACATTAGACAGAAGTGACCCAGGGCCGATGGGGGCAGCAGAGGGATGGCAGGAGTGCCTCCATAGAAACTCCATGGGATGCTGCAAGCTTCACAAGTTCATCTCAGAAAGAGGAAAATGCTGGGCATCGTTTAAGAACTGTGAGGATCATATTCTTGAGTACATGTGATATACTTTTCAGAGCTCTTGAAATTAGTGGGTGAAGGTGTATTTTAGAAATGAACTAAAAGAGGGGTGCCTAGGTGGCTCAGTTGGTTGGGTGTCTGACTCTTGATTTTGGCTCAGGTCATGATCTCAGGGTCATGAGATGGAGCCCCACCTTGAGCTCCACACTCAGCGTGGAGCCTGCTTAGGATTCTCTCTCTCCCTCTGCCCCTCCCCACACTCACGCCTGCACGCACTCTTTCTCTCTCTCTCTCTCAAAAAACAAAACAAAGCCAAACAAAACACTAAAGCAGTTACCATAGTGAAGTCTAGGGTGCAGGTTATGAATAGGGTGACGTGTAATTTGTCATCTAAACAGGAATGATTTTGAGAAGAAGGATGTGCTGCTAATAAGACAGCAAATGTAAAATAAGAAAGTATGGTCACACTATGAGGAACTGTCCTTTTCAACTCTGTTAGTTTTGTAATGTTTGCAGTTTTATCCTGAGCATATATTTTTTAAATCAGAAAAATATATGAAATTATGTAACATACATCCAGATGAGGAAAGGGGAAGAAGGTCTCACAGAGTGACAGGGCGAAGATGGAAGCATGATGTTTGCATTGTTATGGTAACCTTAGTACCACCCCCAACCCTGCACTGTAGTCTAGAAAATTGTCTGCAAATTATTCATCATTCACTGGCAACCCCAAAGCGGCTTACCTTGCTTAGCATTGTCCCACTGTCCCAGCAGTTCGGGTATGCCCCACTTTAGTTACTGGGTTTTACTCTCTGCTGTGTCTTCTCTCTGGGATAGTAGGCTTTCAAAGTCCAAAGGGACATTTTTATGTTAAAAGCCTGGGGGTAAAGTTTAGAAACACAATGCATCTCATCACAGCAGCCACAAAAGTCCTGTCAAGATGCTAATGGTAGAAAATTTCTTTATAAATAGAGTACCCTTGAGATCGAGATCCTAATTTACTTTGTTCCATATTCACAAAGAGAAGTTGACTTCTTTTTTTAAATGAAGTTGAGGTTTTGTCTTTCGTGAATTCTAACACGTAGCTAGAAGCTTCTAGCGCAAAGCATACTTTTTTTGGTTTTAAGCTCTAAGTGACTTTATAACTTCTGAAATAGAACTCTCCTCTGTCCATAGGGCTTGTTCAGATAGAATATGTGGTCAGTCTTTTGGCATCGTCCCAGCCCACTTCCTTGAACAGCTACCTTTATGAGACAGATGAGATTTAGAAACTCGGCTCCTTGGAGCCCACAGTGATGCAAATAAAGCTGGAGTGGATGCCAGTATATGAGAGAAGGGGGGCCACCAGTCCACTGACTGAGTCTGATCACTCTACAAAAGTTGATATCACCTGCAAAAGAGAAGGCATGGCAGGAGAGGTAGCTAACTGTCTTGTCTGATTTAAGATCTCTGCCAAAAGTCTCCCTAAAAGTTACCTTTATTAATCTTCCTGGTATTGGAAGATCTCCAAGGGCTGCATTTTTGTGTTCTGTTCACAGGACTATCCCTACAGCCTGTAACAGTGACTGACATATAATAGAAGCTATACGCCATATAAAAATAGTTTAATAAAAGAGTATTTCTTCATCTTTAAAATCTTTAAAATGCAAGATATTAGTTGTACCTGTACCCAGGATTGACATTCAGCTGGATATTCCATTTTGATATATAATTTCAGTGTCACAGGATGGTGAGGATTGCATGAGTTCAAACACGTAAAGCACTTACCGTAGAACCTAACACATAGCAAGTGGTCAATAAATCTTAGCGGCCATCAGTTGAAAGGCAGGGAGGTTGACATCCAGGGAGCCTGGCGAACAATGAAGAAGCCCGGTAGTGAGCACCCCTGAGTCGGAGAAGATATCACAGTGGTTCATGCCGAGTCCCACCTGATTTGGGGGAAGAACAGTTGCCAAGGGTGCCGTCGTCCTTGCCTCCTGGGCCCAGGCTTGACCTTGACTGCCAGGATAGGGGATTACGGGAGACAGAGTGCGTTCCGAGGGGCACTGGTGTTGGTAGAGGCAGAAGGGCAATGAGGTGGGAACTGAAGTCAAACGCATCCTCCACCCCCACCTGCCAGGAGCTGGTTTACAGCCCAACTGTTAGTTTGCTATCCTTGACTTAATACACTCTATATTCAGGTCTCTATTCTCTATTAAAATGCAAATGTCCTTGGGGCAGGAGGTCATACATTAACCTACCACCAGTAAATGGCATTTATATCATCTGTTTGGGGATACTGTTCTCCCAGGAATGAGATGGCAGAATTCTGAGAGAACGGGCCACAGGGCAGATAGGTTTGATAATGCGGCACCGAGATCACCTGAGCCTGGGACAATGCCCAGGAGAGTGGTAGCCCCATCCTGCCAAGGAGGACCACTGTGAGTGGGGAGCTGCTGGGGAGTAAGGTGGAGGGTGCAGGATGTGAACAGAACATGTAGGAGGGCCCTCTTACCAAAACAATAATCTATTGTTTACCCAGCAATAAATCTTGTTGCAAAGATGAGAAATTCAGCATTATTTTCAGAAGGTTTTCAACTTAATTGCTCTGGGTTGTTTTTTTTTTTCCCTAATAGATTTATCAATTTAGGGTACAGTGCATGGTACTCTTTGGTTAGACTACATGTATGTAAGAATGAAGGCAGTTGTAGAAGGTGAAGGTGGGTTGGAATTTATGCTATTTGTGTATTTGGTAATAATAATTCTTACACTTCACATTTGTATAATGCAATATATATATATAGTCTATATAATCTATTTAGTCACAATAATTCTGTGAGCTATGGAGGACATGTAATATTAACTCTGTTTAATACATGAAGAAACTAAGGCACAAAGAATTAAGATACAAGAATAGTGGTAGAAGCCTCTGGGGATAGGGAGTCAAACCATGGTTTTCTGATTTCAGATTCAGGGATTTTTTTTTTTAAATCATCACTTGGCTACCTCTCAACCACAAATTAATTGGTGGCATCTGTCAAGCTGAAAAACAAAATCATTTTCAGTATTTTTTCTTTTTGCCATTAGATAGAAGAACCTCCGGGTCCTACCAGTTTGCTCTCTATTAAGTATACTAATTGAAGAATAAACTAGTTCTGTTCTCTAAAGCAGCAGTTCTAGAGGATACACATGATCCATCTGGGCATGGGAAGAAAATATTAGGACTTTTAATTTCATATTTTGGGATGTGTTTAAATGAACACACCGCTACAATATACCTTAATAAATATATACATAAACATACAGACACATATATAGCATGCTTTCTTTTTTCTTTTTCTTTTCTTTTAAACACTGAATTGCAGTCTCACAAAAGCTTGGAAATCATGGTTCTTAACTGGTACCACTTTCTGTAAAATGTCTGCCCTGTTTAAGCACACTTCTTTTGTTTCACCTTGAGCTTAGGGCAACAGAGTACGGCAACCAGGCTGCTGTACCCAGAATAACAGAAGCTTTGAGTGAGAAAGGTCTAGAGGGATCAATTCGCCTAACCCCTGCATTTGACAGAGGAAGAAACTGAGGCTTACAGGGGTTAAGGGATTTGCCCAAGCTGACAAGTTAAGGTTGAGCCCAACAATATGGGAAACGGATGGAAAATCCAGTTAATGCTTAGCTAGCCATGGTAATGTGTCATGGGGCTGGCTTGCAGAAATTAAATCCGTTAATAATCCCCAAACCTTATTTTAGCCAGAAGTTTTAAATGCCTCACCTATCAAACCTATTGCTAAAGATGATAATGTAATGGCTTCATTTTTCTTGGGCCCCCAAGAATGTCTGCATTAAGCAAAAATGTCCCTCATATGCTGCTCACTAGGTATCTGGTTACATACAAATACAAATAGTGATTTAATTATACACAGTAATTGGTAAAAACACTTCCATTGACACAAATATACTCCTCATCCCTGACTTGTTGTAAAGAATGGAACCAAAGTACAATATTCCCCATTAGGTAAGTAAGTACTCAAAATCCACTGAATTTTGAAATACTATAAGCCTGCTTCTGAAGGGACCACCATCTCTTTGGAATTTAAGACCAGAACAATGCTGGACTATTGTCATAGGCTAAATTCCAGTGTGTATTCAGTTCTGTTCTGAACTCACAATTTTCTCCCATTGATCTGGCCATATATTTAATCACCAGTGCGAAAGGGCTTTATTTACTGAAATATGGAAGATAAGATTAGTCTCCATTACTTTTTAATTTTGTAAAAATGTCCAGATCATTACTGAATGACTTCCTCCCTCTTGTGAACTTTAAAATAATTTTGCCCTTTCAAAAGCAAAACAAAATACCTCTAAATTACCATCACCAACCTGCTAGTATCTTTACTAGGAAGCTTATGAAATTTATAGTTTGGTTTAAGGAGAATTGACTTCCTTATACTGTTGTCTCATTTTTTTCCCCCAAATAGGTGTTATTTAATTTAATTTGGGGGAATTTAATTCCCCCAAATAGGTTTTCAATTTTTATTTATTCAATCATTTTATGATTGCATATGGCATTTTTCCATTCTACTGTATTTTCTAACTGTGCATCATAGATCACTGTGAACATTTTTTGTTTTTTTTTACAAATTTTGTAATCTGTCACTTCACTGAATTTTCTTATTACTTATAGTAGTTTTTTAGTTGATTCTCTTGGGTTTTCCACATAGATGTCCATCTCTTATATGAATAATGACTATTTTACCTCCTTTTTTGAGATTTTTATACATTTTGTCCTCTTATGTAACTGTATCAACTACGACTAGAGCAATTATATAACTATGCTTCAATTATTGAGCACTAAGAAGTTTTTCCCATTACACCAAAGCTGCAGTGAACATCTGCACAGAATTTGAGTAGTTTGGGTCATTTCCTTAGGATAGATTCCCACAAGTGTGATTTGTTGGTCAAAAGCCATAATAATTTTAAAGAATTTTAGTACATTTTACCATATTTCTTTCCCAAAAGGCTCTATCAGTGATTACACTCACCTTCCTCCACTGTCCAGTCTGGAGGCTCCTGGCACAGATGCCTGCTTCCCATACCTTCCTTTGTGCACCTTCCCTTTGCTGCCCACTCGGGGGGTACCTGAGAATTCCAAATCAAACCTCCCCACATCAAATAAAGATTAGACACAAGAACATAAAAATTGCAACTCGAATAACCGAATAATCAACGTGGAGATGACATTTCAATGATTTGGAGATGATTTGCTTACTCAACCTGCAAATCATCCTCGCCTCCTCTTTTCCCTCATTCCTCCTATTCTGAAGACCACTGAGCGCAGTAGTTTCCACCACCTTAACTTCTCTTCTCCCATTCTTTATTCTCCAACCACACCGTTACTGGTCTAGTTCAGTGGCTCATCCTCTCTCATGGGGACCACTGTAATCCCATCTAAATGAGCTGACCACTCCCACAGAACCCTTGCTCCGCTTCTACTCAAAGCCCTTCAGTGGCAGGAAAACTCCTGAGGAGAGTCACCATCTACCTGTTCAGTTTCTCCTTTTAACCTCCCACTTACATACTACCTTTGAGCCATACCAGAGTATTTGCAGTTCCCCGACACCTTGCAGTTCCCCGACAACTTGCAGGTCCAAGCCTCTGTGTTTGCATGTGCCATTCCAACGGCTGGTGTGCCCTCCACAGCCCCACATACCCCCAACCCCATTCACCCAGAAAAATCCTTTTTATCCTTTAAGATCCAACTTAAAGGGCTCCCATCTGGTAAAACATTGCCCATTCCACTCCTCACCCCCCACCCTAGAACTATTATAGGAAGGCTTACCCATTGATGGAGTATGGCAATATTTCTTGTTGTGTCCAGTTACTGGGGTTCTTATATAAGTGAAACAAGGTTGATACAAATTGGTAGAGACTGGCTTTCCCCCCTTTTTGGTGATTTATATTTGTTTAATGTGACTTCAAGTTTATTCAGTACAAATCTATTATCTCCACCAGCAGTGTAAACACAAGAATCAACACTGCAGGGCGCCTGGGTGGCTCAGTTGGTTAAGCGACTGCCTTCGGCTCAGGTCATGGTCCTGGAGTCCCGGGATCGAGTCCCACATCGGGCTGCCTGCTCAGCAGGGGGTCTGCTTCCCCCTCTGCCCTCTTCCCTCTCGTGCTCTCTGTCTCTCATTCTCTCTCTCTCAAATAAATAAATAAAATGTTTAAAAAAAAAAAAAAGAATCAACACTGCAGAAGGGGCCTCCATATGAGCCAGGAGAAGGATGCTTACAAGGTAAGAGTCACTCTATGCCTCCCTGCTTCCTTGTGCCTCAGGCACTTGCCTTGCTGACTGTTAACGATCACCTTAGGCCCTGAAGCACAATGATGAGAGATCTCCAATGACTTGCAACTTCAGACAAAGCTTTTGGTCCCCCCCCTGCCTTTATGGTAGGGGAGAAATCCAGAAATCCTGTGAGCTAGTTTGATAGGTAAAGTCTTAGAGCTGGAAGTGGGGTGCAGAGGGTTAGCATGTCATTCAATTCAGTTCTTTGCTTATAGAAAGACAAGAGGAACAAACCAGTACCTCATATTTCTAAAGTCCGTGAGAATGAAAAATCCTTTGTTCATCCAAGCCAGCTTCTGTCAGCCCTCATCAGCAAGGAGTCTCTGGTTCTCACTTCCTATCCTGCCTGCTCTGTATCTCCTTATCTATCTCTTCCAACTCCATTTCCCTCCTTTAGGGTGACTCACTTATCTCTGGTTCCCTAGAACTGCTAGGCAGCAAGTGTCTTCCCTGAACAGCACCAGTTACATGCTTCTAACTTATACCAGGAGAGCCTCCCTCTGATTCATGTTCTGCAGAAGTCAGGGTGGGGCGGGGGCAGGGGTGACGGGGAGGTGGGGAGCAATGAGAACCTCACAGATAAGCACATACAGCACCCACAATTCAACAAGGAAAAACAGAAGAGGTGCTCCCATCACACACCTGGGGGATGAATTTTGCTTTACAGCACAGCTGCCCTTCTGCAAACTCTTCTAAGGCATGCCAATTTATTCCAAATTCCACCACAAGTGTCTGTGAATGTCTAGTGAGATGTTCAAAGCAAGTTAGCCATCTACAAGTTGGAGGGAGGCTTTTTGTGGATTCATTGAGAAACATGGACAAAACTGCTAACATATGTTTCTGTTGCTAGACCTTAGTCTTATCACAGTTTGAAACTGTAGAAAATCAATCACGTGCTTTGAATTACTCCCTTCCCTGGCACAAAAGCATTTCTTCATTCTTTCGGGATAGTGAACACTTTGCAACATCTACCACTAAAAGCCTGTTAGGATTCTCTGCTAAATTAATGTAGTACAAATAAACCAAACAGAAGGCCGGTAGAATGCCAAACATCTCCCTCTCTCCTCTGTTGTGGCTTCCTTGCAGCTTGGGACCTTTCTGCCTTGCTGATGCAACATCTGGACAGCATTCAGGGTTGTTTCTCAAGGACACAAGGGTGCACCTCCGGTGAATTTCAACTTTCAACATCTCTCTGGCTCTAATCTATATTTAATGTTTCATGACTGGTAGTCAAAGAAGCTTCAGCTAAATATCAGGTTGGAATGAAAATGATCCTTGGGAGAACATTTGCTTCCAATGTGCGCCAGCAAAGTGTCTGTGACAGAAGCTTTCCCTGGAGATCTGTTGCCCATTCTCTTGCAGTAATAATAATTACGCCTTATGATTGCTGTGCCCACATAATCAAAGATCGCTTCATCAAATGTGATCCCAAGGGGAAGCTGCCTCTGCTCCTAACTGGATGTCAGTCACAGAGAGCAGCACCCCTAGGGATCCCCAATCTTTCTTTTGCCCTTTTCAGTACTATGTTGTTAGCATTGTGTTTCTTCATATTCTTCTCAATGCAAATGATGTGTAAATCATGCCCTCCAGAAGGTGCATGTGGTGAGGGGGAGAGGGTGGGGAGAGGGGGGGCTGGTGTATTCTTCTCCCTTGGCTCCCCTCCCCAACCTACCACAGGGATTTCTCGCATGGAACATAATTACATCTGTGCCATATGGGCTCATTTATATTCTATTACAGGTTAAGCTAATACGACTCAGAAATATGCTAAAAATACCTCAAAGTATTCTAGAGCTGTCAAAACACTTGTCATTTCTTGCTCACCCGTTTGATTGCTAGTGTTTTTGTTTTTGTTGGGAGATTCAGAGAACTAAGAAAGCATGCTGGCATGCTGGTGTCCAGTCTATAAATATAGTTTAATTTCCTGTATTATTGCAATCTTTGGGCTTGCAAAGAAAAGATCTTTCTTTATAGACCTGGAATGGCCCCAAGACATGGGCACTGAAGCCCCTATACTTATAGATTTTAATTTCCCAAGAGGTAGAAAATACAGATTTCAGATGTGTGGTTTTGTCAGCTTTAGAATATTTCTTGTCTTTGTTTGATGTAATTATTCATTGTGATAGAGAAACACCTGCAGTGGGCTGACACACCAGGAAAACATGCTGCTTGAGTTATAGGAATTGGTTTGGATGTCAGGCAAATCTTGTTGAGATCTTACATGTGGCATGATAATGAGAAGTACAATCTGTAATGAGTAATGAGTTCAATAATGATTTACAGGGGCATGTTGGGTTGTTTGTATGCAATGGCTAAAGTCCACCAACCCGTTAATTTCTACCATCGGTTTGGAAAATTGGTAGGTCATGCTTGTGTAGACTCTTAACCTAATGGTTTGATTATGTAATTAATTTTTTCATTACCACTATCTTAACATGTTAGTGGAATTTTTAAAAATTAATCTTGGGAACAGAAGAGCAAGCACAAATACTGTACTTTCCCATGCTTGACAAGTAACATTTCCAAAGCTTATAGGGTGCTAATCACAGTATCAGCCATCAGTTGAATACACAGACCATTTAACTGAGAACTGAACTCCCACAAAAGCATACCTTTCTAATTTGATAATAACTGTTCTATACCATCTGGTTGGAGGAATAACTGTTCTTTTTTTAAAAAAAAAGATTTTATTTATTTATTTGACAGAGAGAGACACAGCTAGAGAGGGAACACAAGCAGGGGGAGTGGGAGAGGGAGAAGCAGGCCCCCCGCCGAGCAGGGGGCCCAATACGGGGCTCGATCCCAGCACCTTGGGATCATGACCTGAGCCGAAGGCAGACGCTTAACGACTGAGCCACCCAGGTGCCCTGGCATAACTGTTCTTTACTATCTGGTTCCAATCTCAACTATGCTACTCACTAGCTTGTTATCTTGGCAAATCCCATAATTTTTCCAGTTCCCCCCATCTGTAAAATGAACATAGGAATAGCAGCTTTCCCCCATGGGATTATTGGAGGTATTAAATGAGATAATATATGTAAAATCCTAGGCACAGTGTATGGCACATAATAATCACTTAGTAAATATTTGTTATTATTATTGTTGTTGATTTCTAGTTTTATTATAAACAGCATCTTTATAATTATATGGCTCTTTTAGTTAAAAATTAAGTTTTTGCCCAAATCATGTTAGTTGCACAAACTTCCATTTCTCTTAGATCATATAGGCCAGAGGTTCTTGGCATTTTGGGATTTTACAACCAAGTTCTTGCTCCATTTAGAATCATTAGAAATTTTATGAACTGGCATGGGAAGAAACAGAAAAATTCAATGTTAATGCACTGAAGACAAGATTTTCTACTTAACATATCATTTTTAAATATTTGTACATTTAGGATTGCTCAGAATACAAAGTGAACTCATGCAATTGCAATGTCACATTTAAATCAGAAGGAATTGTAGTTTATACTGGGCAAATGGTTGAGCCAGTAACTATAACTATAACCAAGTTTTTAGTTTTTGCTTCTTTCAATTCTTTTCTTTAAATTATTTTATTTAAATTCAGTTAGCCAACATATAGTGCATACTTAGTTTCTGATGACTTTTTTCAGTTCTTAATGTAGAATTATTTGAACACTTTGAAGGGGTGTGTGTATAGGGTGTGTGTGTGTGTGTGTGAAGGGGAGAATCTATGTTGTAGATACTTGCACACAAGAGAACTAATTTTGGGGTTTCATTTAAGTGTCCCTATTCAGCCTCATGACCTTGGGTAAGTTATGTGCCTTCCTAGTCTGCAAGATTGGGCTCTAGATTCTCAGGTCTTCCTTCCTTGTATGCTGTTTATACTACTATTAAGAGTGCAATGAAAAAAAGTGGAATTGATATGAGAAGGGCTGTGAGTTGCCTGGACACTTCAAACCTGGATTTTTTAATGGAAGGTCTAATATAAATGATATAGAAATAGGACTTTTCTCTTTCACTTGTCTTGGTTTGTGGTGAGGGATAGAAGCAATGGCAAAGTGACACATGGACAGTCTTTCACAGGTGATCATCCCCGTCTCCCTCCCTGGCCAGGCTGTAGGTACTAGATTTTTGGACAGGATGCCGAAGATTTAAAGGATTCAGTAGCCAGGGAAACAGCAATGTGATTCTAGACCTTCAGGATTCATGAAATTTCATGATTAGAACTGATATTTTTCAGTTTTTAGAAAATGCTTTTTCCCTCTCAAAATTACCCCCAGAGACTTTTCTGCAGAAAAGATAAGGCACACAACTTTTTTTTTTTAAGATTAATTTATTTATTATTTGAGGCGAGGACCAGAGAGAGAGGGAGAGAGAGACTTAAGCAGACTCCGCACTGAGTGCAAAGCCCCACACGGGGCTCCATCTCAGGACCCTGAGATCACGACCTGAGCGGAAACCAAGAGTTGGACGCTTAACCAGCTGTGCCACCCAGGGGCCCCAGGCACACAAACTTTTAATGGTGAAGTTCAGTCATCTTTTCTTTTTAGTTTTTTCTTTCAACTGTATTGTAAATTGCCTTAAAGTAAAAATAAAAGTTTTCCTCTTTAACCTTACATATTAAAAATAAAATAAATCTTTAAAATGGTAAACAAGATTTGTTTCTCAGGATGAGTCAGTATGAGATTAATGTTTTTCAGAATGTCATTTGGTTTGACCCTAAATCTTTTCTTATAATATCTTCCCTAACCTATTCCCTTATTGTCCACATGAGACCACAGAGGGTGTTAGAGATAAGGATTGGTAGAAATCTATTTTACTAAGAGCCAAAAGGAAGTCTTTTTCTTTTCCCCTGTAGTTTTTCTTAATAGATCAGGAAACACTCTTTGGGAAAAGCTGGAAGTAAAAGTGAAGCAATATTAAGACAACCACTAGGCTCACAAACACATTCATTTGTTCCTGTGGGGAGTGTGTGTTTGCTTTTACTTTAAGCCAGAATTCATTATAAACTTAAAATTAACTGCATTCTCTCTAAAAAATGTCCAGCCAGTGCAACCACTCTGGAAAACAGTATGGAGGTTCCTCCAAAAGTTGAAAATAGAGCTACCATGTGATCCAGCAATTGCACTACTGGGTATTTACCCCGAAGATACAAATG
>NC_138380.1:65592396-65624470 GCF_054177405.1 Leptonychotes weddellii | reverse complement strand
TTGACCATAGAGTTGAGGGTCCATTTCTGGGCTCTCTATTCTGTTCCATTGATCTATGTGTCTGTTTTTGTGCCAGTACCATGCTGTCTTGATGATGACAGCTTTGTAATAGAGCTGGAAGTCCGGAATTGTGATGCCGCCGGCTTTGAAAAAAAGCCATTTTCTTATTAGTATGTTGAAAACTGGTAAATAGACACTTTCCAACCCCAATTCTGTTTTAATTCTATTGCCCCCAATTCCCCTAAAAATGCCAGTGAGATTTGCTTTGATCTGTATCTGTATTCTGTATATCATTATTCCTCATTTCTCAGACTTATCTTGAAGCACATTTGAATCAGATGGGTTCAATATGTTCTATCCATTTGCCTTTAGGCCCTAGTAGCAGGTGCTCAAAATATTTTCTGTTACTATTTTTTTATTAATATTTATATTACTAGTAATAACTAATGACGTTGATTCATTATGTCAGTTGTTCTGTGAGGTTGGTGCCAAATTTAAGTCTATTTCTCAGTTGAGGAAATTGAGGCACAGAGAGATTAAATGATTAAAAGATGAAGTACCAAGTCACACCAGGAGTAAGTGGCTGCACCATGACTCAAGTTCAGATATGCCTAACACCAACACCACGCTGTTTTGAATCAACCTGATGGTTTGGAAAACCATATAGAACCTACCACATGTCATTCATACTTCCTATTTTAGTCCATGGCCAAATATCACTGTACTATAAGATAATGCATTATATATTATATAAATTTGTGTGTGTGAATATGTAGATACAGGGTGATTTGCCTTTCTCACTTCCTGATGATAAAACCTGAAAAATAATTGCTGCGGTGACACACAAATTGCATGTATATATATTTTTTTCATTATTACAGACCCTGGAATGCTCATTTATCCCTCTTTAGCTTGGGAGTTACAACATGCTCATAGCTAGCAAGAGCGAGCCTGCTGCTGACGCCTTAAAGTCAGTGCTTAAAGAATCTCATAAAAAATTGAAATTTCCACCTTTATTCAAGCTTGTCAGGAAATCTCCCCATAGCTCTTTGTATCTGAAAATGCATTATAGCTTGTTTAAAGCACTGTGGGAAACAATTTTACATTTCTTCAGTTGCACATAAAATCACCTTATGAGCTGCCAAATGAAAACTGGGAAAGCTCAGTGAATGGGGATGCCTTCTTCAAAACCTCCTTGTGAAATGGAGCTGCCACGATCCCTGTTTAAAACCCAGAGATTGGCAGAATAGATTTAAAAAATGATCCAACTACTTTCTGTCTACAACAGACACACTTTATATTAAAGGTATAAATAATCTGAAAACAAAAAGGATGGAAAGAATATACTATACAAGCAATAACCAATAGAGAGCTGGAGTGATATACTAATTTCAGAAAAAAATAGAGTTTAAAAGTTGTCACTAGAGAGAAAAAAGATCATTTTATAATGATAAAAGAGTCAATTTATGGTCAATCTATCAGGAAGATATAGATTGTGTCTTAGAATCTGAAGTACATAAAGCAAAAACTGACAGAATGGAAGGGAGAAGTAGACAGTTCTGCAATCATAGTTGGGGTCTTCAATATCCCACTTTCAGTAAAAGATGGAAGAGGCAGAAGAGCGATATGGAATTGGAAGACTTGAGCAACACTATAAACACTATAAACTGGACATCTATAGAACACTTCAGTCAACAGTAGCAGAATACACATTTTTCTCAAATTCACATGGAACAGTCTCTAGGATCACCCATATGTTAGCCATGGACAAGTCTCAATACATGAAAGAGAACTAAGTCGGGGCACCTGGGTGGCTCAGTCGTTAAGAGTCTGCCTTCGGCTCAGGTCACGATCCCAGGGTCCTGGGATCGAGCCCCGCATCGGGCTCCCTGCTCGGCGGGAAGCCTGCTTCTCCCTCTCCCACTCCCCCTGCTTGTGTTCCCTCTCTCGCTGTGTCTCTCTCTGTCAAATAAATAAAAATAAAATCTTTAAAAAAAAAAAGAAAGAGAACTAAGTCATACAAAATATATTTTCTGACCACAACAAAATTGAATTAGAAAAAAAATACCAGAAGGAAATTCGGAAAATTCACAATTATGTGGAAGTTACAAAAACAAAACAAAACCAAAACCAAAAACCAAACACTTCTGGATAACTAAGGGGTCAAAGAAGAAATCACAAGGGAAAGTTGGAAGGTTAGAAAATACTTCGAGAACATATGTATCATATCAAAAACTGTGGGATATAGCTACATGAGTGCTTAGAAGAAATTTTATAGCTCTAAAAACCTATATTTAAAAAGAAAGATCTCAAGTCAATAACCAACCTTCTACCTTAAGAAACTAGAAAAAGAAGAGTAAAAAAAAAAAGTAAACTCAAAGCAAGCAGAAGGAAGGAAGAAAAAGAGATGATTTTCCAAATGTTAAGGTACTTCGTGATTCTTCTATAAACTCTTAGTGAAATTTTTCATTTGAAGAGCTTATTGTAATTTATAAGTAGAGAGACCATTTAAACTTTTATTTTATTGTTATAAAAGTCACACTTGTTCACTGTAGAAGGATTGGAAATTTCCTAAAAGTATTTTAAAAAATCACCATTAACATTTTGGTACATTCCCTTCCAGTCTTTACTTTAAGCATAAAACCTATATAGTGGACAGGAAATACATACATATCTCTCTTTATTTTTTCACTCAAATTTGATTATAAGTTTCCCTGTATTAAAAACATTTCTTTGAGATATATTCATTGACTGTATGATAAGGTGCAAACTGCTTCATTTATTGAACCATTTCTCTATTTTGGACTTTTGGAATTGCTTCTATTTTTTTCTTAGAACAAAGTTATAGGTGTGAGATGACTAAATCAAAGATTAAACTGCTTTAAAGTTTTCACCTGTTGTGATTTGCTTTTCAGAAAGGAAGTGCTAATTTACATTACCACCAGCAGTGCATTAGAATGCCTGTGGATATATTTTCTGAATCCTAATGGAATCATATAATTTGACAAATACTAATATACTTATAGGATCAAAAGTTTAAAATATTTAAAGTCAAGACCATTCCAGAAAATTTAGAACATTATTTAAAAAATCAATAAAGAAATTACTGTTTTCCTTTTCACAAATGACCAAAATACTACTAACTTGAGTTAATTTTTTTTTTTTGCTACATCTAATCATAAAATCTAGAGGTGGAATTTAGAAGTCCTCGCGTTCAACTACTTAAATTTACAGACTTAGTTCATTCAAGGCTAGAGGGATAGAGTAGCTCAAGTCACACAGTTATGCTCATGACTTAGAGTCCAGCACACTTTGTTTTTTAAACAATTTAATATCTTAAAAATACAAGTAATATGTGAATATAATCCTAGGAAAATTCAAACATTACAGATACAGAGATGTAGATCTCTCTCTTTCTCTCTAAGAAAAAGTGAATACCCCCTTCCCCCCATCCTCAGTTCCATTCTACTTCTCAGAGGTTTGGTGGGGATCCTTCCAGACACTTTCCAAATTCTTAAACTTTAAGTTAAAATTTTTATTTTAGTATATCTTCAACTTGCTTTTTTCTTTTCTCTTTTTCACTTAACCATATATTCTAGAGATCTTTTCATATTAGCACATATCTACCTATATTTTTAACTGCTACCTAGTGGTATAATATGGACATATCATAATTTACCTAAATATCCTTTTAATGTTATTTGTTGTAATCTCTTGCTTTCTCGAATGATGCTACAATGAACATCTTTGGACATACACTTTCATGCAAATGTGCATGTGTTTCTGTAGGATAGATTTTCAATATCAATTGCTGGGTATGCATATACTGCCGAACTGTCATCCAAATAGGGTATACTATCTCTATTAGTATGATAGGCAGAATATGCCCCCTTTCAAAAAGGTCCACTTCCTAATTCTGAGAACCTGTGACTATGTTACCTTAGCTGGTAAAAGGAACTTTGTAGATGTGATTAAGATTAAGAACCTTGAAATAGGGAGATTAATCTGATGACCAGAATCCTTAAATAAGCAGTGACTCTTTCCCAGCTGTGGTCAGAAAAGGTCATGTGACTATAGAAGAATGCTCAGAGAGATACAACATTGCTGGCTTTAATGATGAATGAAGGAAGCCAGGTATGCTGGTATCTTTTAGAAGCTGAAAAGGCAAGGAAATGGATTCCCTCCTAGAGCCTCTTTCAGAAGGTAATACAGCCCAGGTGACACGTTGATGTTAGCCCACTGAAATCTGTATTGGACTTCTGACCTACAGAACTGTAAGATAATAACTTTGTGTTTTTTAAAAATTTTTTATTGTTATGTTAATCACCATACATTACATCATTAGTTTTAGAAGTAGTGTTCCATGATTCATTGTTTATGCATAACACCCAGTGCTCCATGCAGAACGTGCCCTCTTTAATACCCATCACCTGGCTAAACCCATCCTCCCACCCCCCCCTCCCCTCTAGAACCCTCAGTTTTGTGTTGTTTTTTAAGTAACTAAGGTTGTCACATTTTGTTACTACAGCAATGGAAAACAAATATGATTCATTTAAGAGAATACCCGTTTCTTGAAATTCTTAATGTTAGATATTTATCAATATTTTTAACTTTTGCAAATCTGATAGTCAAAAGTGGTGAACCACTGTGCTTTCATTTGAATTTCCCAGATTCCTGATGAGGCTCAGCTTTTTTTTTTTTTAAGATTTTATTTATTTATTTGACAGAGAGAGACACAGCAAGAGAGGGAACACAAGCGGGGGGAGTGGGAGAGGGAGAGGCAGACTCCCCGCCGAGCAGGGAGCCTCATGTGGGGCTCCATGTGGGGCTCGATCCCAGGATCCCGGGATCATGACCTGAGCCGAAGGCAGAAGCTTAACAACTGAGCCACCCAGGCGCCCCGAGGCTCAGCTTCTTTTCATATGTTCTCGACCCTTTGAATTTCTTTTGTGACTTGGCAGGAAATAACCTAGGTTCATTCTTCTGTTGTACTGTTTGACATTCTGGTTGGTTTGTAGGTTCTCTTTCACATTTTTTATATTCTGCATTTAGTAACTTATAGCCTTTACTTGTTATGTGTGTGCCAAATATTTTTTTCCCAATTTGTCACTTGTTATTTTGCTTTCTTGCCACTTGTTCTACTTTATTGCAGTTGCTTGATCTGCCTCGTGATTTCTTAGCTCATCCCTCAGTGTTGTCTATGGTAAACACTGCCTGCACATGCCATACACTAGGATGTTGAAATGGGAACTGTCTATGCTGGTGTACTTCTCCAGGTTTGAAGAGATTAAAATACGGGTTTCCTCTGCTATCTGAAAGTAGAGCATTCCTTTGAAAACTTTTCTAAGCTGAGAAGGCATAAAGCAAAGAAGCAATTACCATTAATTTATATGGAAAAATCTTTGAGCGTTCCTAAATCCAAAACCTAACCTTCTATTCAGCTTTTCTAATACTTAAGGACACATGTTGCTAACTGGCACATAAAATAAATTGAGATAAAGCACAAATGCTCACAGACACTGTTCAAAGCTGTGGTGGCTTGATGCTGAAATGCGAAGTATAGTTCCCAGGGAAGGAGCTTGGTGGGACCCCTCGCCGCTCGCTGCTCCAGGTGTCTGCTGCCTCTGTCACAGCTCCACTGCAAAACAAACACTGAATGCTAATTTTTGCTTTTCTCCTTTTTTTCATTAAGGCAAAAATCCTTTTCGGATTTCTTTCGATTGGTGAAAACAGGTATTAATGTAGGTCTTTTGTAAAAGTGAATTGGTGTAATGAACTTTCGAAAAGTGGGGGATACCTGTACTGCCTAATTCTATGGGGGAGGTTGCTTTCTTAAGAAAAGAATCCCCAGATGCTGTAAAATCAATGAACTGAGAAATTGAAAGATTGAGTCAGATGATATATTTTTTTCCTTCAGATGCTACATGAGCTATTGTACTGAACATAGAAGTGTCCAGTTGAGCGTTTGGCCCATGTGTCTTTAGGGCCTGCTCTATTCTGTACTCACCCTATTCTGTTCTCACTAAACCAAAATTTTAAAAAGGAAATGTCTTGGGGACCTAGGAGAGTCAAGTACATTTAAAATAAAATATGTGGCTAGAAAGATTAAAAGCTAATATTTATTGATGAATTACTATGTGCCAAGCTTGCCACTTAGTCCTCACAGCAATTCCATAAGGTAGGTATTATTATCCCATCATACAGATGAGAAAACTGAGGTTCATTTGAAGAAGCAAATTGCCCATGGTAGTATTAAAGGGTAGATCCCAGACTTGAGCCATAACTATTTGATTCAAAAGCCTTAACCACTGTTAACTTATGCCAGATATCACATCTGAAAACTAGTCTTAGCCATCCTACAATAAAAACTCTCCAATAATTTGAATTAGTAAAGCATTCTGAATTATATCTTATTACTTTTGATGTATAGTAACTAGAAATCAGGCTACAAAGTGTCCAGTAGGAGAAGATTAAAAAAAATTTGAGTAGGCAGCAGTGATTTATAGTCATTGATTTATCAGTTGATTACCTGTTGGTTGCTTCTGAAATAGTGAGGGATGCTTGTAAAGTGGCTTTCCTCATTCCTCTGCAGTCTTATTCATTCTATAATTTGCAAAATCAATCTATTCAGAAATAATAAATACAGGAACTTCATTATAGTTCCTAACTGATTTATCTCAAATGCTGGATTTGGGGAATCTAGACTAATGAGTTAGGCCTTGCATTCCTGGTTTCTCTTTACGTGCCTATGGTGGGGGCAGAAGGGGGAAAAGAAAGCATTCAGCTGCTAGTGTGCAGGGAGAGTGCACTAATTGGTTTCTGGAAAGGAATCTATTTTGGGGACTTTTACAGGTGGTTTAGAAGCTGTCAGAAAACCCAGGGGCAGCAGGAGAGCCATGAGGCTGGTCTTACCCTCAGTCCTCCTGCCCCGAGGGGGGCTCCAGGACAAGCTCACACAGAGCCATCTCAGCACTCACCCCAGGCCTGTGCCTTCCTGCCGCTCATCTCACAAAATCTGAGTCTATGCTCACAGAAAAGGTTGAATCAGCCTCTTCAATAAAAATTCCTTTTCTGGTATCTTCCCAGAAGAAATTAACTACTTCGTTGCTGAGAACAACATCAGGCACATTTTGACCAAATAATGGAAAAGTGTGTGTGTGTGTGTTCTTTGTTGTTTTAAATTTTAAAAGCCACACCTAATCAGGGGTGAGGATTTTTTTTAACCCTATTTTCTGTAGTCCTAGCCTTTGCATTTTTCAATTTCAATAGTAACCTACTTCCTAAAGTTACTGTTATTAAAGATGTCCATTGTGTAGTAGACACAGGTTGTGTACCAGAATTCCTTCCTGTAAGGAACCACTGACCTCCAGTCTGTGCCCCCAGTGCTCCCAGAGATGGAATCAGGAGCCTCACTGTCTTTGAGAATGAGCCCTGACCCTGGCCAGTCATTGCTTCAAGAAAGGGCTTGATCCCTCACTGGCTTAGAAGCAAACTGTCAGAGCCGTCCCTGGGGTTTTTGTGAGAACCAACAGAAAATTCTGTCTCCTATTCTTGCAGATCATTCTCTCAGGAAGATCTGAAGTTCACTTGCCGTTGGCCATATTTTTTAACTAGGTGAGGGAGGCAGCTGTCTGGGATGAAAAAGAATGAGGACAAAACATGGAAGGAGGCAGAATCAGTGGAGAAACTGAGGACATTGCCTGAGCCCCCATATCCAGCTACCTCTTGGGTCACTTCTACTTACAGGTTCATGGTGATACGAGCCAAACCACCTTTTTTAGCTTATACTAGTTCTGCTCAGTTCTGTCTTTTTTTTTTTTTAAAGAGAGAGAGAGAGAGTGCGCGTGTGATCAAGCAGGAGTGAGGGGTTGGGGCAAAAGGATAGGGGGAGAGGGGCGCCTGGGTGGCTCAGTTGGTTAAGCGACTGCCTTCGGCTCAGGTCATGATCCTGGAGTCCCGGGATCGAGTCCTGCATCGGGCTCCCTGCTCGGCAGGGAGTCTGCTTCTCCCTATGACCCTCCTCCCTCTCATGCTCTCTGTCTCTCATTCTCTCTCTCAAAATAAATAAATAAATAAAATCTTTAAAAAAAAAAAAAAAAAAAGGATAGGGGGAGAGAGAGAATCTTAAGCAGGCTCCATACCCAGCATGGAGCCCGACTCAGGGCTTGAACTTAAGACTGACCTAAGCCGAAATCAAGAGTCGGATGCTTAACCACGCCACCCAGGTGCCCTCAGTTCTGTCATTTCAACTAAAGATTGTGAGTAAAACTTTCTTCCATGTACCTTCAAACACCTCTTGCTCTCCTCCCACTTTTACAAAATAGGATCGCTCTATGCATATTGCTTTACACCTAGCCTTTTCACTTTATGTGTCATTAGTACTTCTCCAGGTACTATATTTAGACCAACTGCATTCTTTTTAAAACAGTAGGGCATGACACAGGAATGCATAGGTCTATTTATTTTTAAACTGTTCATTGACGGGTGGACATTTTGTTTATTCCCCAGTTTTTGATACCACAACCTAGCCTGCAGTGTACATCTTTGCAACAATATCTTTAGGCATTTGGGTAAATATTGTTACAAGATAAATTCATGGCAGTGGCATTTTTGGGTTAAAAATTTCATAGAATTTTTCATAGAAATTTCATAGAAATTGCCAAACTGCCCTCCAAGAAAGTTGTGTCAATACTAGGCTCACAGCAACAGCATATATGAAAGAAAGGTCCCCTTTTCCACACCCTAACCAAGGTGTGGGATATTATTACTTTTAAAATCTTTGGCATTCTTTGAGATAAATACATATCTCATTGTTTTAAGATGTGTTTCTTTAAATATTAGTGGATTGAAACTTTCCTTCTACTTAACGGTTATGTGTGTTTTTTTTAAATCTTGGACATGCTTGTACATACCCCTTCCCTATTTTTCTGCTGGGGTCTTCATGTTTTTCCTGGTAATTTGTAACAATTTGTTATCTATCAAGTTTATCAATTCACTGCCTGTCATATAGCCTGTCATTTTTTCCTAATTTGTCTCACTTAAAAAAATTCTTATGTGTGATGTCTTCTGCCAGATTTAAATTTTAATTTTCACATAGCCAAATATATAAATATTTTCCTCTTTTGTTTTAAAAACTCAATAATGTTATAAATCTACTAACATTTATTCCCAAATATTGTAATAGTTACCTATAAGAATTTAATCTTGTTGGTGAGAACATTGTGTGCTAACATCTTTAGGCTACTAGATGTAGTCAGGAATAATTTTGTGAGGAAATTACTGTATATCTCTTTTAAAACCGTTCTATTAGTGATTTTGACTCTGGACAAGTTTGCAGCCCACTCTCAAGTAATGATTGGCAAGAGTTGAGATGAGGGTTAAGGGATTGGGTTCTATTCTATCTCTGCGTTCATCTTGGTGAATGATCTTGAGTGAATCATGTAATCCCTCTGGGTTTCATTTTCTCCATCTTGAAAGGAGTGCATTGAATGAGATAAGCTCTGCAAACCTTTCTAGCACTAAACTGTCAAAAGTCTATGAATTCTTTGCACATGTTTTATTTAATAGAGCCAAGATTTGAATCCAGAGTCTGAAGTCTGTGTCTTAAAACTATTACATTGTCTCTTGTGCAGCGCTCTATGTCTCTCACTGAAGGGAAAGAAAGAGGTGTCAAAGTCTGTGTCTGAGAGGGCAAGTGAGGGGAGAATAGACCTGGTGAGAAATGAGAGTACAGAAAAGGATGAAGGGAGAAGAATTGTCCTTGGGGTAATATGTGGTGATTCTAGAGGTGGAGATCAAGGAAAACCAGAGGTGGGAGGAAGGTTGGAGGAAAATAAGACTATCAGGGGAGAAAGGGAATGGAAATAGACTGCTTGTTTCTAAGAAAATTTACTTTTGTTGGCCATGTGTCTGTCAGGGTTATGTACATCAAATGCTAAGCCAAATTACAGGGCATCTTAGTTTACTTCTCAAAGAACTGACATACTCAAGCTGCTTAATACATCTGCCCGTGATGAAATATAAAACTTTATAATAGAGAGTGGGAAAATGAAACATATGAAAGAGATATATTATTTGTTTGCTTGCTTTGCCTTTTAGAGAAATCCATGGAAAAATTCACAAGAACTGAGAAGAATGAAGAACCAGACAGAATTAAGGGAGGAAAATTGGGGGGAAAATATCTATGTGTTCTTTAGAAAGCAGTGAGTAAACTTATTAATCAAAAAATACTGTTAACTAACTAGAATTTAAATAAAAAATTGAAAAAATAAAATAGTTTCCAATAAAAAAAAACAAAAACAATGAGACCAAAAGGATCAAAAGCCTATGCTCAACGAACATTGGGACTGTTCCTCTTATTTACTATAGATCTTCCAAATGTGTCCAGTGGGAAAATTTTTTTTTTTTTTTTAAAGATTTTATTTATTTATTTGAGACAGAGAGAATGAGAGAGAGCACATGAGAGGGGGGAGGGTCAGAGGGAGAAGCAGGCTCCCTGCCGAGCAGGGAGCCCGATGCGGGACTCGATCCAGGGACTCCAGGATCATGACCTGAGCCAAAGGCAGTCGCTTAACCAACTGAGCCACCCAGGCGCCCGCGGGAAAATTTTTATAATATTGTTTTTGGACTATGCTGGTGAAGATGGTGAGATTTTCTCTTTGTAACATATGGACCCAAATTCCTGGAGGTGATAGAACCAGTGTACTAGGCTAATTTAAGCTTTTGAATTTTTGCTGATCTGATGGGTGAAATTTATAAGGCTGTTGTTTTAATCTGAGCTTTTTTATCTGATTAAAATTGAGGTTGACATCTTTTAATGTTAATTGAACATTCTGTTCTTCTGTGAATGCAT
Organism: Leptonychotes weddellii; assembly: GCF_054177405.1. NCBI lineage: Eukaryota > Metazoa > Chordata > Mammalia > Carnivora > Phocidae > Leptonychotes > Leptonychotes weddellii. The sequence continues at coordinate 65,613,618 of NC_138380.1, read as the reverse complement.
CTTTATATCCCTTGCTTATTTTTCTGTTAGGTTGTTTGCCTTCTTCTTATTGATTTATAGCATTCTTTATTCTGGTTATAAATACTTGGTCAGTCCTATGTGTTGCATGTAACTGTGGAAGTCTGTAGTTTATATTTTATCTTTATAGTAAATTTCATCATACAAAAAGCTTTCATTTTAATGTAGTCACATTTGTCAGGTTTTTTTTTTTTTTTTTTTACTATGGTTTGCACTTTTTGTATCTTACAAAGTTGTTCACTACCCCCATAGTCATAAAAACATTCCTTGTTTTTCCTAAAAGTTTAGAAATTTTGCTTTTCTTTAGGCATTATTCCACTTGGAATTGCTTTTTACATACAGTTTGAGATAAGGAGTTCACTATATTTCTTCATATTAACCAGTTATACCAATATAATTTATTAAATCACCTGTCTTTCCTATACTAAATTGGAGATTTTGTAGGATTTTTACATAGACAATTAGTATGGTATTGGAGTAAAGATAGATACATGGATCAGTGCAGTAGCTTACTTAATAGAGACTTTCTACTCAATAGAGAGTCTCTATATAGTCAGTTGATTTGGGATAAAGTAGTTAAGGCAATTTAATGGAGAAATGATCATCTCTTCAGTAAATGGTGCTGGAACAATTGGGTAGCTTTATGCAAAAATAAAATACACCTTAACCCTTAACTCATATCATATACAAAATTTAACTCAAAGTGGATCATAGTCTAAAATGTAAGCGTTAAAACTATAAAACTTCTAAAAGAAAATATAGGAAAAAATCTTAGTGACCTTGGATTTGGTAAAAGACTTCTTAAATATGACACTGAAAGTCCAAACCTCAAAATAAGAAGTCAATAAATTAAAAACTTTTGTTTTTCTTTTCTTTTTAAAAATGTATTTATTTGAAAGGGGGGAGGGCCAGAGGGAGAGGAAGAGAGAGAATCTCAGGCAGACTCCCCACTGAGCTTGGAGCCCAACATGGGGCTTGATCTCATGGCCCTGGGATTGTGACCCAAGCCAAAATCAAGAGTCAGACACTTAACTGACTGAGCCAACAGGTGCCCCAAAAACTTTTGCTTTTCAAAACAACACCATTATGAAAATGAAAGTCAAGCCACAGCCTAGAAGCAAATACTTGCAAAATATGTATCTTATAACTAATTAGCAAGATAAACAACCCAATAAAAATTGGTAGGATTTAAACAGACACATCACTAAAGAAGAAATATGGATGCAAAAAAACATGAAAAGATGCTCAACATCATTAGCCATTAGGAAATGCAAATCACTTTGCACCCATTAGAGTGGCTGAAATTCCAAAATTGATAAAACCTGACTGTACCAAGTGTTGTGGAGGATGTGCAGTAACCAGCAATCTTCTACAGTGCTGGTGGGAATGTAAAATGGTACAACTGTTTTGGAAGACACCATGGCAGTTTCTTAAGAAGTTAAACATGCACTTATCTGTGACCTAAGAGAAAAGAAAGCACATGTTTATACAAAGATTTATACATAAGTGTTTGAGCAACTTTATTAATAAAAATTAAATATTAGAAACATCTCAAGTGACCATCAACAGGTGAATGGATTTAAAAAAACCTCTGGTATATCCACATGATGAATTTAAATGAATGAAGGAATATCTGGGAATTCCGGGGAAGATGGTGGAGTAGGAGGATTCTAGGCTCACCTTGTCCCATGGATACACCTAGATAACATCCACATCAGTGTAAATAACCCAGAAAAGGACCTGAAGACTGGCAGAACAGGTTCTCTGCAGCTAAATTTAGAGAAGAGGCCACATTGAAGGAGGTAGGAAGGGCAGAGACACAATTGGGAGCCAAAGTGACCTGTGAGACTGTCCGCAGGGAGGGAGGATACAGCAGAGTACACAGAGAGGAGAGGAGCAGACCCCACATCAAGCACTCCAGGCACAGGGGACCCAGGCTGGGAAGACGAATCTCCATAATATCTGGCTTTGAAAACCAGAGGAACCTAACTTCATGAGTTCTTACAATCAGTGGGGCTTAACACCTGGAACTTTAAAAAACAGCAACTTCAGCTCTGGCAGAGCTGGAGAGCAGGAGGAAACTGAGTCCCTGCCCTTAAAGACACAGCACAACAAACAGCCCTGCTGAGATACAGCGTAGAAGCAGCAGTTTGAAAAATGCCTGGGGTATGTGGGAGGGAGATTTGTTTACTAATCTCAGAGTTGCGCTGGAAGGGCAGGGATCTTTGGAGAATTCCTTAGGAATAGAGGAGCTGGTGGGTGCCATTTCCCTCTCTCAGCCCCTCCAGCCTAGATACATGGACAGCTGTTGGAACCAGCGCACTGCAAACACTCTTTACCTAACTTGCTAACAGTGTACCTTACCCCCATGCTCTTTTGTGGACCCGCTCCCTCCATCCTGGCCTGGGCAGCAGTTTTCCAGTGGCTGCAGGTCCCGTCCTGCAGCAGATTAGTGCAAACTTCACTAACAGTGCACACCCCACACCGAAGTTCTCTTGCAGACCCACCCCCTCCAACACACCCTTGGTAGGAGTCCATCCAGAGCAGTGCCACAAGCCTGGCAGTATGCAGGCAGCCCCAACAAGGGCCAGAATTGCAGGCCCTGCCTGTCAATGAAAGCTTCTCAGGAGACAACACAGGGAGAGCGTCCTGCAATTTGGTGCTGTTGCACTTCTGGCAAATGCCTGATCTGACTCAACTCAATCCCAAGGCAGCCCCAGACTGGTCCACTAATGACATAGGGAGCAAAACTGCCTGCAGCAGGCAGAGAGACATTGCAGATGACTGGACTGAAGACAAATACAGTTTAGCCACAATAGTAGGGTGCATATAGTAGGGTGCAACATACATAGGAGATACCCCTGAAGTGCCAGGTTCTAGTGAACAGGGAACATTGTGCACATTGACATTACAGGGCCTCTTCTTCATAAGGCCATTACTTTTAAGAGTAGGAGATCGAGTTGACTTTCCTACACATAGAAATAGACAAAGAATTAGAGAAAATGAGGAGATACAGGAATATGTCTTAAATGAAAGGACAAAACCACAGCAAGAGAGCTAACTAAAATATAAGTAATATGCCTGATAAAGAATTTAAAGTAATGGTCATAAAGATATTCACTGGGCTTGAGAAAAGAGTGGAGGACCTCAGTGAGACCCTCAACAAAAGAGATAGAAACACCAAAAAGAACCAGAGATAAATAACTCAATAACTGAAATTAAAATTACACTGGAGGGAATAAATAGTAGACTAGAGGAAGCAGGAGAATGGATCAGTGACCTGGAGGACAGAGTAATGAAAAGCAACCAAGCTGAAGAGGAGAGAGAAAAAATAATAAAGAATGAGAATAGATTAAGAGAACTCAGTGGCACCACCAAGCATAATAAATTTGCATTATAGGGATCCCAGAAGGAGAAGAGAGAGAAAAGGGGGCAGAAAATGTTTTTGAAGAAATGAAACTTTTGAAGTTGTCCTCTCAGACACTTTTGAAGTTGTTGAAGTTGTTTTGAAGAAGCTGAAAACTTCCTGAATCTGGGAAATGAAGCAGATATCCAGCTCCAGGAGGCATAGAGATCCAACAAAATCAAACCAGGGAGGTCCACACCAAGACACATAATAGTTTAAGTGGCAAAAAGTAGTGATAAAGAGATAATTTTAAAAGCAGCAAGAGAAAACAGTTACATACAAAGGAAATCCCATAAGACTATCAGCTGATTTTTCAGCAGAACTCTGCAGGCCAGAAGAGTATGGCATGATATATTCAAATGCTGAAAGAAAAAAAACCTGCTGACAAGAATACTCTATCCAGCAAGGCTTGCATTCAGAATAGAAAGAGAGATAAAGAGTTTCTACAAATGAAAGTTAAAGGAATTCATGACCACTAAACCAGCCCTGCAAGAAATGTTAAAAGGGATTCTTTCAATGGAAAGGAAAGACCATAAGCAGGAGTAAGAAAAGTAGGAAACACAAAAGCAGTAAAATGAAGTATATCTATAAAAATCAGTCCAGGGATTCACAAAATGAAAGGATATAAATTATGACACCATATACCTAAAATGTGGAGGGATAAAACTGAAGAATGGGTTCAAACTTAAGTGACCATCAACTTAATATAGATCGCTATATGCATAAGATATTGTATACAAACCTAATGGTAAGCACAAATCAAAAAACAGTGATAGAAATGCAAAAAATAAAGAGAAAGGAATTCAAGTATATCACTAAAGAAAGCCAGCGAACTATGAGAGAAGAGAGCAAGAGAATAAAGGAACAGAGAGCTACAAATGTAGCCATAAAACAAGTAACAAAATGGCAATACATACCTATCAACAATTACTTTGCATATAAATGGACTAAACACTCCAATCAAAAGACATAGGATGAAGGAATTAATACAAAAGCAAGACCTGTCTATATGCTGCCTACAAGAGACTCATTTCAGACATAAAGACACATGCAGATTGAAAGTGAAGCGATGAAAAAGCATCCATCAGACAAATGGAAATGAAGAGCCTGGTTGCAATATTTATTTATTTACATAGGAAGCAATATTCATTTATTTAAAGTTCTTAAATTACTTATTTAGAGACTTTAAAACAAAGACTGTAGCAAGAGACAAAGAAGGACACTATATAATCATAAATGGAACAATCCAACAAGGAGATTTAACATTTGTAAATATTTGTGCACCCAACATGGAAGCACTCAAATACACAAAGCAGCTAATAAGAAAAACAAAGGAAGTAATCAATAGTAATACAATAATAGTAGGGGACATTAAAACCCCCTTTACACCAATGGATGGATCATCCAGACAGAAAATTAACAAGGAAATAGTGGCTTTGAATGACACATTGGACCAGATGCATCTAATAGATATATTCACAACATTCCATCCTAAAACAGCAGAATGCACATTCTTTTTAAGTGCACATGGAACATTCTCCAGAATACATCACATATTAGGCCACAGAACAAGTCTCAACAAATTCAAAAGGAATGAATTCATACCATGCATCTTTTCCAACTACAATGCTATGAAACTGGAAATCAACCACAAGAAAAAATCGGGGAAGATGACAAATACAATAGAACAGATCAATGAAACCAGGGGCTGGTTCTTTGAAAAAAATCAAGAAAATTGATAAACCTCTAGCTAGACTCGTCAAGGAAAAAAGAGAAAGGACTCAAACAAAATGACAAATGAGAGAGGGGAAATAACAAGCAACACTACAGAAATACAAACAATTATGAGAATATTATGAAAAATTATATGCCAACAAATTGGACAACCTAGAAGAAATGGATAATTCCTAGAAACATGTAACCTTCCAAAACTGAGTAAGGAAGATATAGAACATTTGAACAGACTAATTATCAGCAGTGAAATTGATTCAGTAATCAAAAAACTCCCAACAAACAAATGTCTAGGACCAGATGGCTTCTTAGGTGAATTCTACGAAACACTTAAATAAGAGTTAATACCTGTTCTTCTCAAACTAGTCCAAAATATAAAAGAGGAAGGAAAGCTTCCAAACTCATTCTGTGAGGCCAGCATTACCCTGATACCAAAACCAGATGAAGATACTACAAGAAAAGAGAACTACAGGTCAATATCTCTGATGAACATAGATGAAAAATCTTCAACAAAATATTAGCAAACTGAATCCAACAATACCTTAAAGAAGTCATTCACCATGATCAAGTAGGATTTATTCCCAGTATGCAAGGGTGGTTCGATATTCACAAATCAATCAGTATGATATATCACATCAACAAGAGAAAGGATAAAAACTATATGATCGATCCAGACTACATGTGCCAGGAAAACAGAGCCAGAAGGTGAGCACGGGTCGAGCCCTGCAGTTGCAGGGGGTGAATTTGGAGGAGTGAGACACCACCCCGGTGAGAACCTGGAGGCGAGGTGACCAAAGCCACATAATGTCAGTAGTTTGTTCATCCGTCCATGCCAAATGGATCGTGGGGAAGGTGATTGGAACAGCAATGCAAAAAACAGCTAAAGTGAGAGTGACCAGGCTTGTTTTGGACCCCTATTTATTAAAGTATTTTAATAAGCGTAAAACCTACTTTGCTCACGATGCTCTTCAGCAGTGCACAGTTGGGGATATTGTGCTTCTCAAAGCTCTACCTGTTCCACGAACAAAGCACGTGAAACATGAACTGGCTGAGATCACTTTCAAAGTTGGACAGGTTATAGACCCAGTGACTGGAAAACCCTGTGCAGGAACTACCTACCTGGAAAGCCCAGTCAGCTTGGAAACCACCTGCCTAATCAAAAATCTGGAAGAACTCAATAGCTCTTCAGCACAGTGAAGGAGGATTGGAAGAAGGAGCCAAAGGGAAAGATTTATAAGTTTGCTTTATGGAAAAACGAAATTTTTCTAAGTTTCATTACAAAGTGTCCAATTTCTCTTCTGGTATTTATGGAATAGCTAAAAGTAAATGAAGGAAAGGCCTTGTTAAATCCTCATAAAAGTTTAAGGTAAAAAAAAACAACAACAACTATATGATCCATTTCAATAGATGCAGAAAAAAATCTGAGAAAGTACATTTCATGATAAAAACCCTCAACAAAGTAGGTTTAGAGGGAACATACATCAACATAATAAATATCTAAAATAAATTGGAAAAAATAGAATTATCTGTAATAAAAAGGAATAAAATATTGATACATGCAATAACATGGATGAATCTCAAAATAATTATACTAACTGAAAGAAGCCAGATGAAAGAGAGTAGAGATCCCTTTCTATAAAATCCTATATAAACAGAACTGTCATGACTGAAAGCAAGTTAGTGGGTTGTCTGAGGAGGGAGGAATTATAAATGGACCTGAGGAAACTTTTGGGAGTGATGGTTGTGCTCATTATACTGATTGTGATGATGATTTCATGGATGTTTACTTATGACAACATTTATTAAATTATATACTTAAGTATATGCAGCTTACACAATAAAGTTGTAAAAATGGATATATTCAGAGTTTCTTTTGATGTCAGATAATGTACTAATAATGAAGACATCAACTTCTTTTAAATCAAAGACTTTTTCAAATTTCCATGCTTTTTTAAAGCTTTTAATGGACAGCTCAGTTACTTGTGTATATAGAAAATACTTCTTAATTGTAGCGTGTATATACCGGTGTTCTCATATCATATATTGCTGGCATTAAAATTTTTGATTAACCCTGGAAAGACTTTGCTGAGATCACCCAGAGTGGTGAGAAATTAATCTCTTAGGCATAGAAAGGAATGTTGGGTGTGTGGGATATAAATTTTTTTAAACCTGGAAAATAAAAAGCACTTAAGATTCTTTGCCTAAGATATAAACTTAGAATAATTTAACTCTGGTATTGTCTGCAAAAAAGAAAAAAAGGTGTTTTTATTTTCTTAAAAAATAAAACTTCTCAACTTTGATAATCAGATATAGTAAACATCAGAGATTTTAAACATGACCTCTCCCATTCTGTTCTTGAACTGATTATTTGTAAACATCTAGGCCGTCATGCATAAGGACACACATTTTGTGTCTTCTGCTGGTACTGCCCTTTCTCCAAACATTTTCAAAATTTCTCTTTAGTAGAGTCATGTCTGAGCCAGAAGGAAAATTGGTCTCTTTGCTATAGTTATAAATCACCCAAAATGTTATTACAAACTTAAATAATCTACTCTATCTGCCAGATCTGGTTCCACATCATATCAGACTGTTTTCAAAATCCCCACAAATTAATTTCCCCAAACAAATATTTATAACAGTATTTTGAAAAAAATTCTACTCTTATTTGACTAGTAGGTTGCTTTACCAGTACCCTGGTACAAGGACATGTCTTTTTAGCTTTGACAATAAAGAAATAAGATTTTATTTTTTTTTACATTTGAAATTAATACATTAGTTCTTCATGGAGAAATCAAGGCCTAAGATACATATACAATAATACCATGTTAATAAAAATAGAAGCCAGCCACATTCTAAGGTCATTTCCGTTAATGGCCATAATTTAAAAATAAGAAAATTAATTTTTCTTGATCCAAATTACGGAAATCTTAAAAATGGTTTTTCTCTAGAGAATATTATTTAAGAGAACAATGTCACTTTCAGATCTGTTCCGAAATTCAAACTCATTTTGTAGCAGAATTACAGAATAATGTTTTAATTAAATTTGTTTCTCAAAAAACTGTTAGATTTCCATTTCTTTGGGACATACTTCCACCAGTTAGCTGTTCAGTTTTCCAGGTTAAACTTTATTCATTGCTGTTGAAAATATTAGGGATATTAGAAATATTAGATTATATTCATTATTTTTTCATCTTATCAGAAAGACATGGCATCTTGCTAGACTAAATGGATATGTTTAAAGGCATGCAATCTTGGCATCCCCACAATGATTTTAAGGGAGGCACTCAAGGTACCAGTGATCTCATTAACAGGCATATCTTGCCACTCTTTAAAAAGAAGAGCTGAGCAAGTTAAAACTGACACTAAAAAGAATACTTAAACCATTTGGGGTCACTATGTAGAAGGGTTCAGTATGTTCAGGGCCCTGTTTAGATAACCTGTTTGCCTTCATAGATTATAAGGTTTAGCAGCAGAATCCAGGCCAAGGAATGTCTCAGCTGAGGCTTTCCAGAAGAGTATTCTTTAAAGCAATGACTAGGCCTTTAACATAGCTGACTGAAGGCACTCCATTTGCAGAGTAGATGGTTATGTAACAAGAATATTTGTTTCCATGGTGAGGTTCTAACACAAAGATTAATAAGAATACTACAATGACAAGTATTGCAGAAACCCCAAAATATGGATCACCTTGTTTGCGAGACATTATTTAATATCTCTGTGCCCTCTTCATTTGGAGCATGAGTGACCATAACTGTAGATCTTAACAAGGACAAGAGTTCCTAATGGAGGCACTAAGGTGACTGGCTCAAATGCATAAGCAGCCCAGTTGGCAATCTTACCAGCTCCCATTGAGAGCAGTCTGGCCCACAGCCTTTCTTTATAGTGATATTGTAATAGCATTTATTACATAAATAGCATTTATTACATAAGTCCGTGGCCCGACTTGTGGTGAGCATAGCATAATGTATAAACTTGTTGAATCACTGTGTTGTACACCTGAAACTAATGTAACATTGTTACATTATATATGTACTCAAAAATATTTTCAAAATAAAACAAATAATTCAAAACAAAAAGATTTGCATGGCCATGTTGATCTGCTTTCAGAGATCCTCTTCTGATAAGTTGCAGGAGACCTTGTTTTTGTTGGTTTTATTTCAAAATGCAGTTTTCTCTAATAAAAATACTGATGCTCATAGACAATCCCAGACTCATATAAAAGTCATATAATCCATGCTTCTGGATATAGCATTTGCTCCTAAAGCAGCTCCTGTGCATCACATTGATCATAAAGGAAGAAAAACTGTTGATACTGGAAAGAATGTGGTTCAGTCTTCAAATCAGACTTTCACATTCCCATACAGGCTTTAGGCACCACCACAGCCTCTTCATGCCCCCGTCTTCATCTATGTCCTGTGGGAAGTAGGCATGGCCAAGGCTGCTGCTGGGCTCCTCTCCATGGAAAGTGCCAAACTGTCCCTTCTAGGATGATCCTTGACCACTTTTGCTGCCACTGCTATGATGAGATCCTGTCTTAGTGGCACCTAATTCTGGACCTGTAATAATAGATATCAGCAATATATCTATATCTGTATCAAGTATATTTTTTAAATTATAGTTGAGACACAGCGTTACATTTGTTTCAGGTCTACAATATAGTGATTTGACATCTCTTCATGTTCTACTATGCTTACCACAATTGTAGCTACCGTCGGTCGCCATACAATGCTGCTACAATACAATTGACTATATTCCCTATGCTGTACCTTTCATCCCCATGACTTACTCATTGCATAACTGGAAGCCTGTGTCTCCCACTCTCCTTCACCCAGTTTGCCCATCCTCCAGCCACTCTACCCTCTGGCAACTACCAGTTCTCTGTATTTATGGGTCTGTTTGTGCTTTTTTTGTTTGTTCATTTGTTTTGTTTTTTAGACTCCACATATAAATGAAATATGGTACTTGTCTTTCTCTCTGACTTACTTCACTTAGCGTAATACCCACTAAGTCCATCCATGTTGTCACAAATGGCAAGATCTCATTTTTTTTATAGCTTAGTAATATTCCATTTACATATATACCACATCTTCTTTATCCAGTCATCTATTGATGGACATTTAGGTTGCTTCCATATATTACCTATTGTAAATAATGCTGCAGTAAACACAGGGGTGCATATATCTTTTCAAATTAGTGTTTTTGTTTTCTTTGGGTAAATATCCAGCAGTAGAACTACTAGATCGTATGGTATTTCTACTTTTAATTTTTTGAGGAAGCGCCATACTGATTTTCACAGTGGCATTAATTTACATTCCCATCAACAGTGCACCAAGGTTTCTTTTTCTCCACATTCTCACCAACACTTGTTATTTCTTGTCTTTTTGATACTAGTCTGACAGGAATAACATGCTATCTCATTGTGGTTTTGATTTGCATTTCCCTGATAATTAGCAATGTTGAGCATCTTTTCATGTGTCTGTTGCTTATTTGCATAGCTTCTCTAGAAAAATGTTCAGATCTTCTGCCCATTTTTTAATCAAATTTGGTTTTTTGGTGTTGAGTTCTTTAAGTTCTTTATATATTTTGGATATTAACTTCTTATCAGATATATCATTTGCAAATATCTTCTCCCATTCAGTAAGTTGCCTTCTCATTTTGTGGTTACTTTGCTTGCAAGAGCTTTTTTTTTTTTTTTTATGTAGTCCCAATAGTTTATTCTTGCTTTTGTTTCCCTTGCTTGAGAAGACATATTTAGGAAAATGTTGCTAAGGCCTATCTCAGAGAGGTTACTGCCTATGTTTTCTTCCAGGAGTTTTATGTTTTCAGGTCTCACATTTAGGTCTTTAATCCATTTGTAGTTCATTTTTGTGTATGGTGTAGGAAAGTGGTCCAGTTTCATTCTTTTGCATGTAGCTGTCTAGTTTTCCCAGCACCATTTATTGACGAGACTGTCTTTTCCCCATTGTTTATTCTTGCCTCCTTTGTCATAGATTAATTGACCATGTAACTGTGGGTTTATTTCTGGGCTCTTTATTCTGTTCCATTGATTTATGTATCTGTTTTTGTACCACTACAATACTGTTTTGATTATTATTGCTATGTAGTAAATCTTGAAATCTAGAATTATGATACCTCTAGCTTTGTTCTTCTTTTTCAAGATTTGCTTTGAGTATTTGACGTTTTTTATGATTCCATACAAATTTTGGAATTATTTTTTCTAGTTCTGTGAAAAAATGCTATTGGTATTTTGATAGGGATTTCACTGAATGTGTAGATTACTTTGGGTAGTATGGACATCTTAACAATATTAACTCTTCCAGTCCATGAGTATATCTTTCCATTTGTGTCATCTTCAATTTTTTATATCATTATTATATTTTATATCACTGTTTTATAGTTTTCAGAGTACAGGTCTTTCACCTCCTGGATTAAGTTTATTTATAGGTATTTTATTCTTTTTGTTGCAATTGTAAAGGGAATTGTTTTCTTAATTTTTCTTAATACTTTAATTTAATGCATAAATGAAACTTAAAAATAAATAAATAAATAAATAAAAGGAGAAGGATTCTCACCAAGCATGTAGCCTCTCAAACTGATTACTTAAAAAATGGTCTGAGGATACCTCGGTGGCTCAGTTGATTAAGTGTCCAACTCTTGATCTCAGCCCAGGTCTTGATCTAAGGATCATGAGTTCAAGCCCTATGTTGGGCTACACACTGGGTGTGGAGCCTTCTTAAGAAAAAAAAAAGTGGTCTGAATTTGTATATTTATGTGTATAACTCAGTGGGTCCAGTAAGGTCTGATTTTAATATGCTTAGGCTAGGAAATCCCAACCGAGGAGACAGTAAATGGAGAATCATCACAGAATACTTTCTTCAGGACACTGCTTTCAGAGTTGTTCATTTCTAATTGTGAGTATAAGGAAATAAGGGCCATTGGTCACTTTTTTTGAGTATCTATGCTTGACAAACGTCTAGGTACACTTGATAGTCTTTTCCTTTTCTCTCTCCCCTCCTTAACTTCCTCAAGTAATGCTTGGTGCCATCACATAAAAGAAAGTTGTCTCTGAGAGGAAAAAACAACAAAAAATCTTCATGAGATGCTCCTCCACTCAGAAACACTTTCAAGAAGAATTGAAAGGAGATCATTTGCTTCTTATTTTTCTAGAGACTTGTTTCCCTACCCCTACGTGTGTGTGGTATGTGTGTGTGTGGTCAGTACAAGTCCTCTGTATGCTTTATAGAGCTTTGCTTCACACGTAGACACAGACCGAAAGGACCACATTCCTGAATGAGGGGGTAAATTAAGGTCCACACTATTTAACCCCTTGGCTTTTTCTTGGTAGGGAAGTGGCAGGGAAAAGCTTCAGGTTGTGCACCAGCGTAGACAATAGAAGCACCTTTTGTTTTTTTTAAATTTTATTTTATTATGTTAGTCACCATACGATACATCATTAGTTTTTGATACAGTGATACACAATACATTGTTTTCATTTAACACCCAGTGCTAATGGAAGCACCTTTTGCTGACATTGTTCTCTCAAAGCTTACAATTGCAAAATGAAACTTGTTGTTTCTAATCCAGAAAGACAGCTGGAACTTTCATCTGTCTGCTGTCAAATGCATTGTTAATGTCATATTGGATCATATGATAATAGTGGGATAAATCTAATGGGTTATCTCAACCACACTGCAGACAGTAGAGTGAAGTGAAGTGGGCTAGGTAACAACCCAGAGAAGAACAAGAGGACTGAGTTCATGAGCCATGTTCGGTTACAGGATTGCATTTGGTTTGCTGTTTAGTTCACCATGTTGTCCCTACCAAGGGACCTTTTGGAGTATGAACCAAGCTTATTCCACTCATTAGAATTAACTTTGTCAGTTGATTTATTTATTTTCCATGTAAAACACACCTATGACGAAATAATGTTCATTACTTGCCATCACTGAGAGGGTCTGTCCCCATAATCAGTTCTGTTCCCTGGTGTCATTCTCAGGGATGGGTGAGTAGGTGGCGAAGGCAATAGTTTTCTCTTACTTTGTTTCTTCCAAAAAACTTAAGAAGAGATCTGCCATACTGGCTGTTCATTGACCTATGATTTGTTGCTCTTTACCTGACAGAGCTAACCTGGGTCATTCCTCTCAAGAGAGAGTTGGTAAGAAGGAAACACTGATGAGTTTGTGGATGTGAATCCTGGGTTCACATCCAGGCTCTGACTTTGCCAGTTTCTGAACTTTCTGGGCTTCATGTCCTCATTTGTAAACTTCCGGGTTCAGAGAGTAAGAATCAAGTGAGATAATGGAAAATACTTCATATGTAGGAAAAGAGATGTACAAACATAAGACTTTATTATCTACCCACTAGACCAAGGGTTCCCAATTTGTCTGATCATGAGAGGTGTCTTGGAAGCATATTAAAAATACAGAATTCTGGGGCCCTGCCCAGACCTACTGAATTAGAATCTCTGGAGGCAAGGCCTGGATTTCTGCAGTTTTATAGCGTCCTGAATAACTCTGATGCTCACTCAGGTTTGGGTATCACATTGCCAGGGTTTGAACTTCTTGAAGATGGGAACTGTGTATCTTAGTATTTTAAAATCTCTACACCTAGCACATAGTATTTATATAAGCCAATAATGACAGAATTTACTAAGGGCACACTGTGCCAGACACCATGCTAGCCAATGAGGAGACACAGCATAATCCTGGTCTGTGCTGAACTTACATGCTGTAATCATTGGTGATGTGGATGTTGCAAGGCAAGTAGGATAGCTTCAGTACACTGTGCTGATGAGTGTCTGAGAACTAGAGTCATTGAAGGGTTTTAAGCAGTCCTTTGATATGATCTGATGCTGTTGGACTTGTCAGTCTTGCCTTTATGTTTGGTGTCCGAGAGCATTCTATTTTCACTGCTTTGTTGTGGGCAATATTTCCTATAGAAAGTAAAAGCTTTAAAGAAAATATTTGATGGATTTTCCCATTGTTCAGATTTCTTGATTCCTCCTGGTGAGTTTCCCTGGATATATGCAGTATGTTCATTTTTACACAAACAACGTGTTGGGGGCAAGTGCTAGTGGAATTTTGAAATCTAAACACCACAGGTGCTGAATAGGAGCTACTGAAGGACATGCCATGAAAGGGGAGAATGAGAAAATAGATCCTCTGGGGAGTCTTACTACAAGATGAAATAAACTTTTAAAACAGAAAGAGGCTACAGGAAGGAAAGTTAAAATTCCAGTATCTGTCTTGGGATGTGAAGAACAGCAAGTGTTCTTGACTCAACCCAAACATGGCCGACTGACCCCAGAGTCTGGCTGACCCTAGCATAGCTGGCTCACCCAAGTTTTGCCCATCCCTTCAACCAAATTTGAACCCTGTGTAAGCCCTGAAGTCATTTGGGAGATCATTTGAAAATATTTTCCTCTCTCTGTCTCCTTGGTTTGGACTGAGAATGCTCTGAAGAGAGCCATGTGGAACCACAGGGGAGAGAGCTCATTTTTCTATATGTATTTGTGCTTTTATGACCCTTTTCCTACAAGTATTGGGCAAGGAAGGAATGATGAGCATTGACTCCTTGATTCTTGCAGCGTGGTGTGAGCAAACGCAGTTTCCCATTGAGGCAATGTGGTGGGAGAGGAAGCACTGGATTCAAACTTAAAAGCCATAGTTCTGGTGTCCTGCTCTAAACAGCCCTTCAAAGCATGCTGCTGAATGAAGGAAGGATGGACAAATGAAGGAATGCCGGCTGGGCCTGGCCATTTCACCAAACATGAGGCTAAACTCAGCAACCTCAGGAACCAAGGACCAGGGATTACAACTTTGGGAGTGTAAATGTATCCCAGATGCGTGTGTGAGAAGTGAAGATCCAAGCTGTGGCCCCTGCTAGGTGTTCACAGTCTGAGGACCACTGAACGATAAACTTAGAATTCCATACGTAATTCATAAGAGGAGAGGTCTCATATCGGATTCCACATGAAAAAGGAGTAAGGACTCCGGCTGAACTTTAAAGGGTGAAGAGGGTTTGGACAGACAGAAGAGAGGAGAAAAATGCATCTAATGTAGCAGGTAGAGAAAAGGCACAGAAGTGGTTTACATCCTAATGGTGGTGTTTGTGACACAGTGAGCTGACTGAGATGACTGAAGGAGGATTGGGGATGGAGGGGGAGCAGTGTGGGCCTGGAGGAGGCAAGAGAACAAGGTCTTGGTGTAGCAGGGGCACAAGAAAGAACAAGGTGCCACATGAAGATTTTAAGTTGAAGAGCATTGTCCTGGGTGACTTGTCTGGCAGAGTGGGCCCCTCCACACCCACCTCTTGGCTGACTCGCTCTTTTGCACAGCCACTAAGCCTGGATGGAAATCCAGTGAACATTTCTGTTGCTCTCCCAGGTGATCAGATCTGCAGATATGTGGGGCAAGTTCCCTTGCGCACTCCCTTGTCTGAAAATTAACCAACATGATGGAGACTAGATCACACGCTTTCAAAACAAACCAAGTACTTCTTCCCTCTAATATGATTTACCAGATGACAGATGATCCCAATCCCTGTAATTACTTGGATACTATAATTGACTTTCAGTGGCAGTAATAAGTAACTGGAGTTCAGACTTGTAGAATTTCCTTCCTAATTGTCACTGTTAAACCACTCATTATAGAGATAAATAACACACCACTTGATTTAAACCGTTTCCTCCATCCATGTAAATTCCAGTGGCAGTGCCCCAGCATTTGCAGGCTCCTAGGGGAGCCGTTTAGGGGTGAGGAACATGGGCAGTACACCTAGAGGGCTACCCAAGCTGGTTGGCTGTTTCCTTTGAATTAGCAAGCCACAAGTTTCCAACACTGACGCACTTCCTAGTGCTTTGGATTTAAAAAGCTGTAGAAAGGATAATTGACCACAGCTTGTCAGCACAAGAGATTTACTGTCATTAGTGCAAACTCAGATGAATTACTTTAATATCATGGAATAAAAAAACGGTCAGATACTTTCCTCTCTCAGTAAGTTAAGGGTACTTAAACAGCTTTTCACAGTTTACTTCTGCATTTGGTGTAAAGGAAGGAGGAAATCAGAAAGGGCTGTGAGTGGGAGTGGAGAGGAGGAATGGGATTAACTTGGCAGAGGTAGGAAAAGGTAGATTTCAGATTCTCAAATCAAATCCAAGTGAACAGATTTCTTCAGGGTTTGCTTGTTTTTAGGGTGGTATAAAAGCTAAATAAACATTTAAGTTCCCAATATTGATTTCTACTTTCCAGTGTAGTATTAATTTAGGTAATTCTGTTACAACTTGGGTTTTTCTGTTTGACTCAGTTGTAGAGAGAAAAAAACTGCAAATATTGCAGAGTAGTTCCTAAAGCCTTACACCATAGACACCAGTTTGGGAGACCTGAATTGTTTCATTCAGGGCCATGCAAATATGGCCCTCTAACTTGTTCTATTTTGTTTTGCTTTTCAATCATCTATTCTTCTGAGGATTGTGTAAAAGAGCACCAGTGCCCAGGCACAAAGAATGCCTAGGACTGGAGCAATTTATTTTCATTTTGCTTCCCTATGGTTCTTTTTGCAAAACTCTTTGCCTCCTAACTCTTAGAACCACTGGCAAGCCACCACTGGCAATTGTTTCATTTTGATTTTTGGGAGGAGGGCTCCATTCCTGTCTGATCATTGAAACTAGACTTGCTTTGCTGTCTCCTGCTTCCACTAAGATCTAAACATGTGGGCCTGGTTCCTGTGGTTATTATAACTGGAATGGAACTAATCTCATTTCTGTGTGGCTCAGTACTGTGGGTTAATATCTGTGAATGTTGTTGCCAATTACAGTGGCTGGATTAGTTGGTGGTAAGCACTATTTGTTCTTTCCCCTCTTTATTTCTCAAACACATTATAATATACCTGAGAGGTGAAAGTAATAGAAACTCCCTCTGAAACGAGAGAAGAAGTCTGTAAAAATCCAGCAGCATTTGTAATTACTGCATATTTGATTATTTCCCTTTCACCTCTGAGTCTTGTGAGAATCACACAGGGAAATGAACATAAAATAACCTCGCTAGTAGCTATATTGTTAAAAACATAAACAATAGCATCAACAAACAATAGCACTATGAACCCTGGCCATCATGCTGTAGGTCTGAAAGTGAGTGAGCTGGACTTCTCAGGATCCAGGAGAGGTGGAAATTCCAGAAACTTGGGCCTGCAGGGTCTTTACCCAACTGGGGTTTCTAGTATTTTGAGTGAGTTGTAGCTTTGACTACATCCCATTAATCTAGTGATGGCTTGCCTCCAAATTGCTTTGAAAGAGTCATGGTTTGAGTTTCCTAATTCCATATTCAAAATTAAAAATTTAGCAGAGTCCCCAACCCCCTGGCCATTTGTCCAGACTTTGTGTGTTTGTGTAACACAGAAAAAGACATAATACTTATTTTTAAAGAAAAAAAGAAGTCATGTAAGATGGATAGAGTTAGGGTGGAGAGAGATTTGCAGAAGTAACTTCAAAGTTGTCTAAACTGAGTTATAAAATACTCTTCCATCGCTACAAGATGGGTGGTAATGGAACTACCTTTATCATTGCAAAATGTGTGTGAAATGGTGGCACGAAAAAAGAAAATGGCAAGAAATAGCAGTGTACCTGACTGGGTTATATTACTGTGTGATGATTCCTTGTTGTAGCCAGGGGTCTTTCATGTTCTCCAACACAGATTGGATTCAGGCCTGACCAGGATGACAACATTACCTCTTGAATGGGTAGCCATCACTTTTAAATAAAATCTACGTGCTCTGACTCTGCTGGGGGTGCAGCTTTAACTGACCCATCATATGCCTGGCAGAGTGTCTGAGCCCAAAGCAGGTTGGAAATAAGGCAGCACATCAGATTGAAGGTGCTTGTAGAAGGGTTGGGAGGTACAGACTGGATGCTGGTCATGCCTGTGGCCAGGAGTGTGCAAAATGGACTTAGTCCATTTCCAAGACCAGAATGCAGGGGAAAAAAACCTTTTATGTATAAATACGACAACCTGACACTCAGAAGGGCTTAGCATCTCTTTCCAGGGATGGCTTGGCCCATATGCTGGGTTATACAGGGTGTTTGAAATTTGCCAGAAAGAGAGACAGAGAGATTGAGAGATTGAGCGGTGGGTAGGGGGTAGGGGATGGGAGGAAGGACCAAGGGAAGAAAGAGAAAAAAACCAAAGGTTGGATTTAGTTTCTGTGCCTGTTTTGTTTTTTGTAGTAGAATACTAATTAACCTATATTAAATGTTTTACCTGGATGTGAACTAATGAATGAATGCATTTCTGGATGAGGTAGGCATATGGTATGTGGGCATGCTTCCCTGGATGTCATCTGCCTTATGGAACTCTTCCTTTTCACCTCCACTCCCCCTGACAGCTCAGCTCATCTTTCTGATAATAGACCATCAATCACCAGCAGCCTGCCCATAAGTATTGGGGAAGGTGGAGGGAGGTGGCAGATATGAAGTCACTAGGAAGACAAGACTGTGTGTGGAGTGACACAAATGGGAAAACTACAGGTCTTTTCTACAGTCATGATTTCCTCAAATGCTCACCATGTCACTGGGCATGGATGAACACAGAGGGGATTTTAGTCTCTATAGTAGGTCCTCGAGATTCTGTGGTATAGATTTTGATGGTTGACTTTAACATATTTCATTTGGCATTAATATTTGTATATCCCCTATTATTACATGTTTCCCCCCAAACTTAAATAGCTTTACTTTTAGTCTCTTTCCAAGCAATTTATAAAAAGCAATTTATAAAATGCGCCTGGATGGCTCAGTCAGTTAAGTGTCTGACTCTTGGATTCAGATCAGGTCCTGATCACATGGCTCTAGGGATTGAGCCCTGAGTCAGGCTCCCTGCTCAGCGAGAGTCCACTTGGACATCCTCTTCCTCTGCCCCTCCCCCTGTTCGTGCTCTCTTTGTCTCAAATAAATAAATAAATATTTTAAAAAATAAATAAAATGCAAAAGGTATAAAAAAGTAAGTGGAAATAACCTCTAATCTTACCACCCAGTGATAACCCATGTAATACTTTCATAAGTGTCTTTCTAGATACTTTTTCTATGCATGTATACACACAGACACATACAAACATAAATATGTAGACGTTCTTTCAGAAATCTTTTTTCATTTAGAAACATGTCATGGCCAAATTCCTATGCCCATAACTATGTTTTATGTCATTCTCTCCAATGACTTCTTGGTGTTAATTATTTTCACTATTGTGAAGTACTTGTGGGTACATCTTTACATATTTTATGACATCTTTAGGATAAATTTCTAGAAGTGGACTTGTTGATTAGAAGATTATGAGTGTTTGAAATTTGGCTATGTGTTCTCATGTTGTCTTCTGAAAGGTCATATTAATGGGAGGTATCATGGATGCATCTATGGTACTTTTTTTTTAAGTAATGCTTATATATTTATTTCCTCCCTTTCTACAGTACAGAAAAAATATCTAATTACTATGTAACACACTTTTAGAAGGAAAAGTCAAACTATAGTCAGATGACTATTTTGTCAAATTAATTGTCCTTTTATGGTTCCTGGGTTTTAGTTATTATTTGCTATTAAAAAGTAATATAAGTGGTCATTTCTTCAAGTTTCTTTGTGATTTTCAGTTGTCATTTTTTAATTTCAAGCTAATCATTCTGTGTGGGCATGATGATATTTGGGTAGTTTGTAGGGAGGCATATATGTTAGATTTGCTTTGGAGTTTAAATTGAAGAACAGCTAGGTAATTCCTATGCACAGTGTAATGTGAATGCAAGACAGAGGCACTGGGTGTCTCATCCCCATTCAGTCTGAAAACTGACTAGCAGCAGGCAGCATAAATATTCAGGCCATGCACATGTGAAGGCATATACCATGAAGACACATGGCAGATAGAGGTTCAAAGGTTCTTAGCCCGTTGCTAAGGAAACATGTCCGTAGTCTTATGAATAAACAGAAGATAGGTGAACTGAGAGTGTCATGTGTGGATGGGAGAAGAGGTAGAGAAAGAGTTATTGTAACAGAAAAGTATGGGACACACTGGAGTAGGTTGGGGAAAATTAGGGACAGAAACCACCTTATCTAGGCTTTTTAGACATCAGCAAAATAATCAGATTAAGGCAAAAAATGTAGCCTCACTGGCAAAACTGAAACTCAGACACAAAATAAACAGTTGTATAAATTCAACCAGTTGGTTTTTAGTGATTTCAGTGCATGTGTATGTGTATGGCTGTGAGTTTGCATAGAGTTCATTGTTTAGTAGTGGGAAGACATACATCACACAGCCCGGTACGTTATATCGTGAAGCTCAGTTCTTTAAATATGAAATCACAGCCAGCCCCTCTGGGTGCAAACATAAGGCGTGAGAACTAGCCCAGCACCACTGCCGTTATCATCTGGTATCTGGGCCCTTCATTAATACTTACGGAGCCATAGATTAAGCATAGACTCCTCCATAATGCAAGGAACCAACTCTGCACTCAAAATAGTTTAATCTTGGCTTTTAATGTGAAAGCAAAAATTTTTAAATGTTTGCAAATCCAGAAAAAAACGTGCCTTAAGATAGGCTACGTGGCTTTAAAAAGTTCATTTCTCCTGAATTGAGAACCCATGTCCTGTTCTAAAATAATCCTGCAGATAATTTTGGCTCTTTTCCCTTCTGAATGGTCCTTTAAAAAAAAAAAAAGATTTATTTATTCATTTGAGAAAGAGGGAGAGAGTGCACGAGTGCGCACAAGCAGGAGGGGCAGAGGGAGAGAGAATAACAAGTGGACTCTGCGCTGAGCACAGAGCTCCACACAAGGGCTTGATCTTACGACCCCAAGACCACAATCTTGGCAGAAATCAAGAGTTGGATGCTCAACCGACTGCACCACCTAGGCACCCCTGAATGGTCCTTTTTGAACTGCATCCCATAGGGATAATTTTCTTTGTCTCTCATTCTGTCTTGTTTTCTTATGGAGAAGGGAGGAAGGGATTAAAAAAAAATCCTATAATTAGCTGAGCACCTAATATGTGTCAGGCACTATACTAATTATTTTATTTTAAGATTTTATTTATTTATTT
>NC_138380.1:65582275-65591896 GCF_054177405.1 Leptonychotes weddellii | reverse complement strand
GGGCGTCCAACTCTTCATGTTAACTTGAGTCTTGATCTTGGGGTTGTGGGTTCAGGCCCCACGTTAAGCTCCACGCTGAACATGGAGCCTACTTAAAAAAAAAAGGGGGGGGGTGCCTGGGTGGCTCAGATGGTTAAGTGTCTGCCTTCGGCTCAGGTCATGGTCTCAGGGTCCTGGGATCGAGCCCCGCATCGGGCTCCCTGCTCGGCGGGGAGTCTGCTTCTCCCTCTCTCTCTGCTGTTCCCCCTGCTTGTGCTCTCTCTCTCTGTCAAAAATAGATAAAATCTTAAAAAAAAAAAAAAGAGGGGTGCCTGGGTGGCTTCATCAGTTAAGCATCCGACTCTTGATTTCGGCTCAGGTCATGATCTCAGGGCCATGAGACTGAGCTCCGAGTGGGGCTCTGTGCTCAGCAGGGAGTCTGCTGAAGATTCTCTCTCTTCCTCTCCCTCTGCCCCTCCCTCTGCTTGCTCTCTTTCTCTAAAATAAATAAATCTAAAAAAAAATATGGCCCAGAGTCTTTCTAACAGTATGTATGTAATTCACACATTGTTGTAAAATGCATTTCTTATTCACCTATTTGTGTCCTCTTCTGTGCTCTGCATCATAAGGGCTGCAAGAGAAGTAAGATGTCTTAGTTTTAGCCCTATGAGAGCTTCTAGAGCTTCTAGTCCAAATTGCATCAATTAGCTGCCCTCAAAAACAACATTAGGCAATATACATTCATAGCCAGACCAGATGAGGTGACACAAAAGAGGATTCTGTGTAAATATTAGCTGCTTTCCCACAGAACAATGGCAAGCAGAATTGGGATACCAGTTGTTCTTCATGGTAGCCACAGTTTAGTGAATAGGGCCCCCAAAATGTGAAATAGTCCAAATATATGTTCAGGTAGTTCTCAACATATTTCAAGAGAAATCTTATGCTTTCAATAACCTGGAAGAAAAAATTGAGCAGAGAATGCTTTACTAGTTTAAAATTTTTCTTTTGAAGTTACTTGCCCTAATTTGAAATTTAAGCATTATAATGATGATAATGATAGTGATGACTAAATTTATTGAGCACTCACTCTAAACTCTGTGCTAACACTTTGCATGTATTACCTCATTTGGTCTTCATAACCATCCTATGAGGTATGTACCCATTTTACATATGAGGAAACTGAGACCTGGAAAAGTTGACTAATTCTCTTACAATCTCCGACAGAAAATTGTAGAGCCTGAACTCAAACACAGGTCTGTTTGATTACTCCATATATACTTTTCTTTAAACAAAGGAAGCAAATTGTGCTAACAATAACATTTGATTTTCATGTCTGCCTAGTAATGGACCTAGCTATGCACACAGGCTGCATGTAATGTGAGGGCTCCTGCTGAGTTGTGTCTGTCCACATTGGATCCATCACTCTCCGTGGTTCTTTTCAGGCCTGTCAGGATACTCCCTGCTTCTTATTTAATTCATAAATCTCACCATTTGTGTTCTTCCTCAGCTAGTCTGGCTCTGAGTCTGCATTGCTTAATCCTGTATCAGGGGCAGAAAAGTAAAATAAAAAGTCAAGGGATTAATTCTAGAAAGCTGCTATGGGGAAGTGCAGGATATAAGAGAGGAAAAGGTCCTAGGCATGGTTGGGGTTAAGGAGGGATCTTCTGTAAACTTCTACCATTTATGTCTTATCCCCATTGACTAGTGATCCCTTTGGAAATCATTTAGAAGTTGAACCTCAAGATATTGGCCATCGAGCAAGTGAACTGCTCAGTTTAAGAAACCATCCCTGAATGTTCACTTTAGGTTAGGAGGAGAAAGTAAAAAGAGGAGAGGTTGTTAGATTGCAGAAGGCAGCACTTTGTTAATGGACACTTGGAAGGGCATGAGATGGGTGCCAGACATACAATTATTCTAGAGAGGTGAGTATTACTGTCCTTAATTAACAGGTAAAGTTGAGGTTCTGAGAGTCTAAGTTACTTATCTCAAGTACCATAAACAGTCATAGGTACAACAGGCTATTTCAAGTCCTGTACTCTTTCTAGAATCCTGCTGAAAACCAGAGACTGGCTTTCTGAGGCCTCTTTCAGCTCCAAAATTCAATGACTTTATGGGTTCTCTATTTTTTAGAGAGAGCCTCAACTTTACCTGTTAAGATTCTAGAAGCTTTGTTTAGAGTTTTCAAGTAAAAATCAATTTCTGGAGTATTTGCCATGTGTGAAGGGCTTTGTAGGGGCTATATAGATAGACTTGACAGTTCCTGATTCATAAGGAACCTAAAGCAGTTAATAAATTCTAGTATAAGTCAACCTGTATTATTAATCCATTCTAATGCAAATCAACCAATATAAAAATAAAACAAAGGGTTGGGGACACAGGCAAAGACGACAAAGCACAATCAAAGAGCATGCTTTGTTTCTTCTTCTTACTTCATTTGACAAACTCTTTCTGACACTTTTGCATCCACTCAAACACTTCTTGAGCGCCTAGTTCAAGCTCAGCACCGTGATAAGAACACAAACATGATATGGACTCGGAGAGAAAGAAATAGAATGACAATCCAGAGTCGCTGATCTTCCTATAAGTAGGATCGAAGTACTTGAGGTGCTCATACAGGAGATGACTTTGGTCTGGATCTTGCTGGCTGGGGGCATTTCACATGACAGAGAGGAGCCAACAATCATCTTGTTGGAAGAAGAGCAAGAATTCCAGTACAATGTGAGTATAAGGCACATGGGAGGAGTTAGGGCTGGAGAAAGAACAAGGAACAAGTTTCTGGAGAAGCTTAGAGGTTGTGCTAGGGATTTTGGATTTTCCTAAAAGTTGCCAAAACCCCATGGAGATGTTTTGGCCAGGAAGTGACATGGTTTGTTTTTTTCAGCGCTCATCTGCCTTCTGTATGAAGGACTGGCTGGTTGTGGAAGATATTGGGATGGCCTCTTCCCAGCTGTTTTGAAGGGAGTATCATTTCATTGAACTTGTAAACTCGGATTGCTTTGCTCCTCATTCACCCATAAAAGGCCATAAGGTCTAGACTGTCTCTAGTCAGCTCTGGCCTCTTTTAGCATCAGTTTGGATTATCCTTTCCCACAGCTAACTTACCCTCTGTGGTTCTTTTCTGAGGCAAGCTTCTCGATCTAAACTTTTATCTGGAACAGGCATTTGGGATCATCTCCAGGTCTTCTAAATGGGTTGGAACAAAAAGGAACAAGCAGTGGTAGGGAGAGAAACAGACCTCCGGAGGGCTTCTCTGCCTCTGACGATTGAAACCCCTTCCAGGATGAAAGAAGGAAAACATTAAAGACCAGATATGCTTTCAAAAATAGAGAACCCATAAAGTCATTGAATTTTGGAGCTGAAAGAGGCCTCAGAAAGCCAGTCTCTGGTTTTCAGCAGGATTCTAGAAAGAGTACAGGACTTGAAATAGCCTGTTGTACCTATGACTGTTTATGGTACTTGAGATAAGTAACTTAGACTCTCAGAACCTCAACTTTACCTGTTAATTAAGGACAATAATACTCACCTCTCTAAACGAAATTAAATATTATATGCAAAAAAGGTAAAACCATGTATAACATAGCTGTGATTTCAGAAACTGAGACACAGGCAAGTTAAGTGGGCATATAGAAGGATAGTCCTTTCACTGTAGTGAGGGGATATCTTCACAGCCCTGACCTATGAAACCCCAGTCTGGCCTTCCTAAGTCTGTAAGCATTACCAAGCTGACACAACACTTTTAGTGAGAATGGCAAAATCTCTTTGTGTGCCCTGTGTTCTCATGTTCCCTAAATTTTGAACATTTCTTGCTTTAAAGTAGCTGATGGCATTGAACCCTGATTGTATGTCCGTCTTTGTTTTAGTAGTAAAAGCTTAGGGTGGGGATTTTACCTAGCAGTTCACAGTCTGTCTCAGGGGATGCCTTAGCATCTCAGCGTCTATATGTCACCTGAAAGCCCTCTGTGGTTTTTTTCTGGAATGAGTCCCAGTGCTTACCTCACACAGGTATGTTAGCACTTCAGTTTCACTCGGTTGTCAGAAAAGATGGTTGCCTAGTTGTTGACTCATGAGAAATTGGGCAGCAAAATAGATGATTCTCTTCACAGTTTTGCCCCTTTGCACATTAGCCTGGTCTTCTTTTCCTGCTCCTATGCAGACCTACTTTTTCTTTCTCAAGCCATGAGACATGTGTTTGACAGGAAATGTGTTCTTTAGTAAGCCCAGTGGCTTGATTACATCAAAGCAGGAGATACCCAAGACTCCAGGGAAAAGGATTGATTGCAAGAATAGGACAGTTATCACATACTCAGAATGGCTTTTTAATAAAAACGCACTGAGAACAATTAATTTTTTCCTGATGATTTTATTTGCTGCCTTGACTGTGTTTACAAAGCTCCTATTGCTGGCCATGGCTACTAGAGTTGGTCACTGACGACTGGACCTTCTACAGTGGAGTCCCGGTTTTGATTATCTAAGATCAGGAGAATCATTCCTCAAATCTCTAGTTGTCTGCAACTGCTTCCTTTCAACCCTGCTTTGCTGCCTTTCCTGTCATGATGACAGTAACAAAAACAGCACTAATAATAACTAAAAATTGCATTAGTGCTTGCTTTGTGCATGAAGCTTTCCTAAGCATTATACCTATGTTTAATTAACTAGTTCGATGTCTCCACACAGCAGATTTTATAATCTCAAGGAATCTAGGGACAGGAACTGTGAGTCAGAGATATGATAGGGGCCACTGTCAGACTGTGGGGACTTTAGAAACAAACAGTTGTCAACAGAGGCAGATTTTGACACGTCTGGAAATGTTTTTGATTGTCTCAACTGGGGGATGCCACTGGCATCTAGTGGGTAGAGGCAAGGGATATGGTTAAACATCCTATAATGCACAGGCCAACCCCCCACAACAAAATGTTATCCAGCCTAAAATGTCATGAATGTGGAGGTTGAGAAACTTTGGAGCCACATGATTTAAGGACTCTTGTGCAGATTACATAAATTTCAATCCTGCTTCTGCACCTTACTAGTTGTGGATCTTGGGCAAGTAGCTTATCCTGTTGAGGCCTCAGTTTTCTCATCTTTAAAATGGGAATGACAGTAGTAATATTATGTTATGGGGTTGATGTCATGATTAAATGTATTACGTTTAATTCATTAATACATGTAAAATGCTTAGCTTAGCATCTGGCACATAATAGATGCTCCATATAGTAGCTGCTGTTTTTATTAGATAGTGCCCTTCTGGTCTTAGGGAGACAAACTAGCTTCTCTTTAGTCTTGAGAGGATACCTTCAGTTCGTGCCATCCAAGGGAATAGTTTGTTTTTCCATCTCAATCCTAAAAAAAAATTCCTATCTAGCTCACTAGGAAGGTCAGGAAAAGTTATCTTTGATTTCTTCCATGGAAGGTGTCTTTTTCATGTTTTTTTTTTTTTTTTTTAACAAAAGAAAGCCACAGTTCTCTGTCCTGCCCTTGCATTTTGTTGCTTCTCTGTTTCCATGCCTATCTTCTAAGGTCTAGTCTGTCCACCTGTTCCTGCTACATCATTACACCATGTGCATTGCTGAGAAGGGAGCGTGCTGTGGTTCATCCAAGTCTACATTGCTCTCCAGAATGGGCGTTCTCAGTACATAGAGAAGGAAAACTATGCCTGCTTAATCCTCAGGTAGAATTATGGGCTGATATCAGTGGAATCATCTAGGAACTGAGACAGAGAGGGGTTCGCTAATTTACCTGACTTATCCAAAAAGTGAGTGAGTGAGTTAGGAATACATCTAGCCTCTAGTCTCCCTCTTCCATGCTTTTGCATTACCCCCCTTGGGGAATGTTAGTGAACTATGCCTACATTTAGGGTCTTCAGAGTCTCCTGCAATTATTTACTGTGTTTTTGTGGTAGGAAGCTCACTCTGAACCTAAGTTGGTACATGATTTTGATTCAGGCCCACTGGGCTGGTAGAGTAGGGATACCAGAAGATTCTACCAGAAGAGGGAGACCATATTCTGAAGGAAATAGGAAGCTTGAAAAGTGTGACCTGGTAATGAAACTTCAGGGTTGTGGGGATAGGGAGCCGTCCCAAGAACAGAATGGTGTCTGTCACTTTGTGTCTATGAAGATGAATCTTTTCTGAGACCCAGTGAGTTTAAATGGGAGTCCTGTGGTAAGCAAGGATTTAAAGATTTGTTTTAGGAAAATTTTATAAAATTTTGTGCCCAAGGAGCATAGCTATGTGTCTACCTAACAGAATGTGAAATGAAACAAAACACTGAATGGTTTGGCATGTATGGGGTTCTGATGCATCGGCTGAGGGGAAACATCTGTTCTGGGAGATTTTGGCAGAGTGCCATTAGATGCCTGGGGAAAGATGATGGAGAAGTAGGAATGCCTGCTAGAGTGGACATGAGACCCTTACTGCAGACTCAGTAGATATTCCTAATGTTTCTGCAGGGAAGAGCCTGTGAATTTTGATTTGTAATGTTAGTCTATTGGTATGTATAGGCCTGAGGAAATGGATGGTATCTGAAATTTCACTAAGATTTTGGTACCTCAAAATGCTAACAAATATGGTGATTTGTTACACTTTTTTTTCAGTCCTTCAAATTGGCATTTTCCCCTGGTATGCATTATGGATTATTACTTTCAAAAGTCTGCAACACATTGCTAGAATAAATATGCTTATAGAACAGCCTGAACCCTAGGAGAATGGTCCCATCATGTCATTTATCAATTACCTCAGTATCAGACAAGGCAATCACAGCAATCAAAACACATTAATTTTAAACGATGTTCTTTGTTTTAGACAACTACTATATCCATATTGAAGTAGTTTAAATATAAATGAGGCCCATAGAAATGTCAGGCAAAATACAACTGCCAAAATTATAAGATCATTGGCAAATGTTTGAATAGCAGTCAGTGCTGGGCCTTAAATGTTGAGAAGGAGCTTCCCAAAAGTAATTCAAACTGTAAAAGCAAAGATACATTTTGGAATCCTATCTACTTGGAATTCATTTATACAGTGTGTTGACTACCTATGGCTACTGGGCATAGACTAGGTAGTGGTGATAAGAATGCTGTGAAGCTATCTGGAGGAGATTGGTAAAGAGAACTAGTGTCTCATTTATTTACTACTGCTTAGCAAAACCATCCCAGGATGTAGGAACTTAAAACAGCAATTTTATTATCTCTTATAATTCTATGAGTTGACTAGGCTCAGCTGGTCAGTTCTTCTCTCAGAGTCTCTTATGTGGTAAGAGAAGGTGGCTTGAACTGAATCACCCAAGATGATTCCACTCACCTCAGACATTGGCAGGATTGGCTGGAAGGCTGACACCTCTTTCTTTCTATCTCCATATTTATCTCACTGTGCTGCTAACTTGGGCTTCTGAAACCTGAATCTCAAGAGGTCAAAAGCAAAAGCTGCTAGGTCTTCTGAAGGCTTAGACCCAGACTGGATAGTGTCACTGTCATCGTTCTCTATTGGTTAAAGCAAATCATAGGGTCAGCCCAGATTCAAAAGAAATACTATACAATGCTCTGAGTACTGGGAAGTGTGGTTCATCCTTGGAGACTGGCTGTCACAGATAGCCATGGTAATACCAGTGACAAAAAGATAGGGAAAGTGAGTTCTGAGCTTAGATGAAAAGAGCTGATTCATAAATAGATTAAAGCATGTTAAGTAGCATATATAGAAGCATCAGTTACTCCCAAACTACAGAAAGTAATACCCACAGATGAATAGGGATTTTTTTTTAATCCTGAAAAACATACTATGTGGCAAAGAATTGGATGAAGGTGACCTTGGGTTTCTCATGCTGAATATGTACTTCAGGTAAGGATGGCATTATGTTGTTATATGAAAAGAGAAACAGGACCTTATTCATTTGGAAGTTAAGAGGTAGAAGCCAGAGGAGAAGGAGACATTTTAAAGTAAAGCTTGAAAGAGAGGCTGTGGAATTCATACTGAATGCTCTTCATTTTCTTGGGGTAGTTAGAAGAATGATTATTTACTTAGGGTTGAGAACAGCAGAGTTAAGTTTGGCATGTGCTGTGGAAAACGGAAAATGTTTCCAAATAAAGGGATCTGGTATGCTGAGAAGCACAGGGCCCAGCTGATACTGGACTTAGAAGCATGTGACAAGGCCCATTGGCAGAGGCATATGGTTTTTTTCTACAGCACATTTAGTCTGGGGCAGAGACAGTTGAATAGTTAGGTCTTCATAAAGAAGCAGATTGTGATGTTGGAGGTATGTTCCTCTTTCCTTTCTTCAGGGAAAACTATATGGAGATAGCTTGAGGATCTTGCAGGCATTACTTTTCAGGACCTCCATGCATCTGCTATCTCCAAGGGGAGTTCTCCTGCCTGGCACAGCTTCCTCCCCAAGGGTGACTCCTTTCCAATAAACTCTGCATGCAAAACAAGGCGCATAGGACTCACTGTAGTTGAGTTCAAGTTCAAGATGGAAAAGATACTTGAGAAGAAAATTTATTTCTGTAGTATCTTCATATCAATAATTACAAAATTAAAATTTTTTCCTTATATAAATAATGCATGATTATAGAAAATTATAAAATATAGATGATCATAAAGAAGAAAACTTAAAATTACCTTAATCCCACGTCTCAGAAATAATTGTGTCAATAATTGTGTCAATAAAAAAATTCCATTTTTTTCCCTTATGTATATACAAAATTGTGATAAGAAAGTGTAGGGCAGTGATTACATTCAGGACCAGCTACATCATTTTGGGGGCCCAGTGTGAAATTAAAATGTGGGGCTCCTCATCCAAATATTAAGAATTTCAAGATGTTCACAAAAGAGCATTCAGCCAATTGTGGGGCCCTTCTAAGTGTTGGGCCCTATGAATGATACAGGTTGCATGTCCATGAAGTCAGCCCTGCTTATCCCCTAATCTCAAGCATAAACAATTTACTGCTGTAGAGCTTTCTCCTTCCTTCCCCTCTCCTAGCCTCAAGGGCAGCTTTGGGGCTGCCAGAGTATTTGCAGCTACAGGTGTAGCTAAGTCAGTCCAGGGGACCCTCCTCAGGTTTCATCCTCAGCAACATGTACAAATGAGTAGTTTGTTTTCAGATATTTTCCATTTTCTCCTTTCAGTACATGTTAACCTCCCTTCAGCCTCATCTCCAAGGAAGCCTGGCCCTTGAAACCTATTGGAATTTGCCCTGCTGGGTTTTGGGATTATTTGGAAACTGCGATTCCTTTTTCCCTCCCAATTTCTACCCTTTGGAATGGGAATGCCTTACATATGTCTGTCCTACCATTGTATTTTGGAAGCAGATAACTTGTTTTCTAAGTTTCACTGGTGCACAGATGTAGAGTAATATGGCTCCAGTATGGACCATGCCAAGTCTCACCCATACCTGATTGAGTTGATTTAGGAGGTAAGATTGGGACTTTTTGAGTTGATTTCATTTAGATGAAATTTTAGACTTAGAGTTGATGCTGGAATAGGTTAAGACTTTTAAAGATTTGGGGAAGGTGACGCCTGGGTGGTTCAGTTGGTTAAGCGGCTGCCTTCGGCTCAGGTCATGATCCCAGAGTCCCGGGATCAAGTCCCACATCGGGCTCACTGCTCCCTGCTGAGCGGTGAGCCTGCTTCTCCCTCTCACTCTGCCTACTCCCC
>NC_138380.1:65573894-65582175 GCF_054177405.1 Leptonychotes weddellii | reverse complement strand
CCCTGGGCGCCTGTGAATGTGACCTTATTTGGCAATAAGGTCTTTGCAGGTGTGATCAAGTTAAGATGAAGTCATACTGGCTTAGGTGGACCCTAATCTAATGACCGATGTTCTTATAGGAGGGAGGCTGGACACAGAGACACACAGGTAGAAGTCTATGGGATGATGGGGTGAGACAGAGATTGGAGTGATACACTCCAAACTAAGGAGCACCAAGGACTGTTATCCTTGAGAAGATAGGAGAGAGGTGTGAAACAGAATTTCCAGAAGGAAGCAACCTTATCAACACCTTGATTTCAGAATTCTAGGCTTCAGAACAGTGAGAAAATAAATCTAGAAGATTTTAAACAGGAGGGGCACGGTCCCACTTATGATATTTGACAATTATCATTATAGCTAAGCATGGAAAATGGATTTTAGGGGGTCAAGAATGTCAGGAAGGAGACAAGTCACTCCCTTGTTTTTTCACTGGTTCAGACAAGAGATAATTGGTGACTCAGAAGAGGGTGGTTGTGACAGAAATGGTGACAGGTAGTTGGACCCAAATACATTTAGAAGATAGGGGTGACAGGACTTGCTAGTAGTTTGGAACAGGGTGAAGGAAAGAGAGGCACCAAGAATGGCTCCAAGGATCCTGGTGGAGCCCTGGGTAGATGTGGGTTCTTTTTTGGGTGAGGAGACTTGGACAAGAGCAGGTTCTGAGGAGTTCCCAAGATTGAGTTCTTATTCAGAGCTCACATTGAAATGTCAAGTAGTAAAGTCCCTTCCTTAGTCCAGAGGGCAGCTAGGTGTCCAAAAACCTCAAAAGTCACCATGGGAGAGAGTCTGCCTGAAAATGAAGTCTACAGAGAGACAGAGAACAATCTGATGACATTCTTTGAATTCCTGGATTTAGCCCATGCTTAAAGTCTGTGCCACTGCTTTAAGTTTTCATTACTCAACTCACAAACTTCTCCCATTTTTTACTGCTTAAATTTATTAACTGAGGTTTCCATCATTTGTCTCCAAAAGAGGCCTGTATACAATAAAAACTCAGCAGATAGTGTAACAGAACTGATGACATAGCAAGGTCCTTTATAAATTGATTAAGCTTCTTAAAACTAAGCATCTATTTTCACCTGTTGCGTTGGGGGGGGCAATTTGAAGTTATATAAGAGAGGATATGACATTAAAATATTACTTATTAAGCACATTTTTTAAAAAAACTCTTGTTTCATAAAAACAAGACTGAGGTATGTTGGTCCTCTGCTCTGCTTCCTTCCCCAAACTCTCTCCCCATGACACTGCACAGCTCCCTCCCCTCCCAGGGTCCCAGGGAAGCAGTGGCTGTCCCAGCGCAAGTGCCTCTCTTAACTCAGTCTTTAGTTGCAAACCTCTGAGGCTTCAGAGTTAGGTCTCATCTGTGGGGAGCTGGCTTGTGCTTTTGCCCCAGATCCTGTAAGCTGCATCCCTGAAGCTTACAGCCCTTCCCCGCACGCATGGGAAGAGCAGTGTGGCACTTATTTCTGAGGCACTGCTGGAAAGGAAGAGCAGGGCCAGGTTGGAAGTATTGTTAGCTTTGCCTTATTAATAAAATAAGGTTAATGATTTATTCATAGCTGAGACAGTGCCGCTCTGCTCTGGAGGACAGCACAGAACGGTTACATTCTAGACAAGCAGCTGCTGTGGAAGAGATGCGAGCCATCTGAGAAATGGTCTTGGGCTGTTTCTGTGAGGCTGTGAGCAGATTTATCTGACTACATCAGAGCTCAGAGGCAATTATCTGTATACTGTGGGTGTTGTAGGATAAATGCTGGTAATGGAGGTCCCTGGAAGGATGCCCCCTGCTTTTCCATTTCTCATCTAATGAGTATTTGTTCACCTTCTTTCTTTATCCTCTCTTTCTTGGTATCCGGAAGATGCCTGAGTTTGTAATTTGAGATGTGTTAGCTGGGGAATATCAATATAATGCACATCTGAATGTGACCCCCATCAAAGGGAGCTCATCCCAAGAAGCAGAAGAGAGAAATGGTATTTAGGCTTTTCTGGTGCTGGCCTAAGCATACACTATTTTTAAAGACTAAATCTTTTAAAATTATATTTCTTCTTTCCCAAATGGACTGCAGAATTTTTTTATAAATAATTAGAAAAGAGATTTAATACGCTGCAGAATCCTGGTAAATAACTGGTGTGTGTATATGTATTTATATATATTTTTAAATGCTAATTACTGTCATTGGTTAAGGACGGAGTAGATTACTATTAGTTCAGGTATGTTGGATGATTCATTGGTTGATGTGGTTCAGAGGGCAAAGTGACGCAGGATTTGACAATTTGCAGAAAAACAAAAGCAAGTGTACTAACTTCCTAGCAAATCAAACCAGGCTTGGACAGAATGGACAAAAGTCAGATTTATTTACTGTCATTTTGCTGCTTTTGCTCTGTTAGGCCCCCATCCGAGCTTCCATGTCTTTCCCGGAGACTTCAGATTTATATCAAATGTCAGAGAGGAGAGCGGGAAGTTTTCCCCTGACTTAGAGGGGAGAAACAAGGCCATAGGAGGTATTGAAGAAAATCTCATTGTTGGTGTATATGCTTCCACACAGTAAGGCTTCCTGAGGGACTCCCCTCACCTCTGCTCAGCTTCCTTGAGACAAGATCAAATGTTTCAAAGCATTTTTACCTTTACTAATTTTTAATGCCTCTACCAGACTGAGACTTGCCCACTGGAAAAAAAAAAAAATACGTTCATGGAAGCAGCCAAAAATAAAAGTGATCCTCTAACAGTAGCACATTTAACTTCTTCGTAACTATTAGCAGGAGCCAAAGAGTATAGCTTTTGCCCAATATATTAAGCCTTAGAAATGTCTTAGGGTAATGATCACGCTGGAAATCAGAATATGTTTAAATATAATTCACAGAACTCAGAGTCTCCTTACAGAAGAATCAAAGAGGCTATCACCCAGATCCTTTGCTGTAACTTCTCCAGCTCCAGACCCCACCCTGCCCATTCCTTTTGTTTGCTCCTTTGCCCAGTTTCCCCCCAAAAGCCACCCACGAGGGTCCATGCAGGAGCCAGGAATGTAACCCTAGGATTTGGTTTCCCAGGCCATCAGGAGATAACACTGCCTATCAGCCAAAAAATAAAGCTTCCTGACTGCAGTTGCAGAAATTACAGCTAATTATACGCTCCATGCTTCCTGCAAAAGATATATATTTTAAGCTGCTGGGCTGACTTTCTCCCTTGGCTATATTTAAAGGTTAGTTTCTGACCTGCTTCCTGGTTTAATGGAATAGTTTAAATATTACAAATCATTACTTGGTTCTAATGAATTATATCTCCCCTGGCACCTCACAAAATCCTTATCATGCTAGAGGAAATAGTTGGAAGGAATAAGGCAGTCTCCATGATAATAAACAGAATAACATGCCATAGGGTTATAGATTTCAGGATCCCCCAGCTTAGCTTCTTGGGTGGTTGAAAGCATCTGGCCCTTGGCCTCACACTCCCGGCACCTGAGGCATGTGGCTACGCAGCATGAACACCCTCTTGCCTGCCTCGCATGATTGTTCACTCTGCTTAATTGTCAGCTCCTGCTAAGAACATGTACCATCTCATTTTCCCAGAGATTGTGGAAGTGTTGAGCTTTGCTTGTGGCCAAGTTGGGTAGCTGAATGTGCAGCGTTTCCTTCTTATTTGATAGGCAAATGCTGGGGGGGTCTGAACCTATCTGCACATAGAGGTCTTTTATTGAATTCCAGTTTCCAATTCTAGTGCAAATCGGGACCAAAACAGTTTCTCTTTGTGTATAATTGTGTAGGCAGATAGTCTTATCCAACTTTGTCTGTTTACACATATTGCCGTTCTTATTAAATAGAAGAAAGTAACCAAAACACAGGTATGCAGCAATAAAAGTGATATTCTAGGCTTGAAATAAAAGATCACATGAAAAGCCCTTCTCCCTCCCTAGGAGCAAGAGGGAAGAGATTCAAGTCTCTTTATTCCAGTGAAGTAAAGAATAGCAAGGTAAGACTGTGGAGAGGTCTCTCAGCATTGACAACTAAATTGCAAATTTCCATGTCGTTAGCTGTTTGACAAAAACACCCATGGGGAAAGTGAAAAATCCAACCACTTGTACAGATGATTTGTTTCTGTTGTTCTGAATGCCCTGATTTCCCCCTCAGTGACTAGAAGATTTGAAAACAAAGTGAGTAACCATTGAAGTATCAACCATGCATCAGATCTCAGATCTCTTGTTATGTGGAATTCACTCATACTATATTGAACTATGAATAATGTAACTTCTGAAATAGCTGATAATACATAATTATTTTTATAAAGGAAGCCCTGTGAATATATAGGTTTAAGCTGCTGAGTTGATGTGACTCAGAGGCCCAACTTATTCCATGACGTATTAAAAAATCTCATACCACCCTATGCAGCTAATTCCACCTTAGAAACAAATTTGTTTTTTTCCTCAGGAGGGTCCCCATTAAAATTTAAAAGTCCCTGGAAGAGGTAATTCACCTTAGGAAGGGCCAATTTATCAGACTGTTTTCTAAGATGATGGGTAAGACCAAAATGAACTCAGTGTATATGCCTTGAGGGAGAAGATAGTAAATGTGGAAATGTCCAACAGGGGCTGAAGGAGTTCCAAAGCAAGCCTGCCCATCTTTGTGGTGTGCACAATATCAGGAGCTGTTCTCTTATAAACCATTAGCTAAAAGGAGAAATGACCTCCCACTGGACAGATGCTGATTATTCCCAAATAGAGAGGCAAATACCCACATGGAAAAGTAAAGTTCTTCTGTGTGTGTATATATATATATATATGTATATAATACTACACTAGTAAAATTAGTGTTTGGAGACTTTTATTTTTAAGGTTTTTATTTCTTAGAACACCAAAATGGAAAAGCAGGGCCCTTAGAGTCACTTTCTTTGAGGAAAGTTAAATGAAACCAAAACTCTACTAGGGATAGATTTGAGGGTAGATGCAAAAAAAACCCCAAAAATAAAAAACAAAAAAAAATGCAATTTTCAAGGAAGATCACATCTAAAAAGATGAATGTCATGAAACTTGGTTTTTTGTTTTGCCCAAAGCAAGAGAAAAGCACAGGAAACTGGGGAAATCTCAGCTGATTTTTCAGGGGGGGAAAACAAAATGTTTCACAAATTCTAGTTTGCTTTTTATTGATTGATTGATTGATTGGGGGGGTGGCAGAGGGAGAGAGATAATCTTAAGCACGCTCCACACCCAGCACATGAGCCCGAGTTCATGACCTGAGCCGAAATCAAGAGTTGGATGCTTAACTGACTGAGCTACCCAGGCGCCCTGACAAATTCTAGTTTGCTTTAAAAGGAGACACATCTAGGGGCGCCTGCGTGGCTCAGTTGGAGACACATGTAATGGGTGTGACACAGGTAACTGCAGAATGAAGATTTTAACATAATATCTCTTTCAGCAAGATAGTTTATCACACTCAACAGAAATGACAGCAAAAGGAAAAAGGATGGGAAACCATTCTGGGGTGAGCAAAGGGTGACAAAAGAATGGGAAAATCCAGCTTCACCAAATATTTATTCATGCTTTTATAAACCTCAATTAGCTATCTTCAAATGCTAAGTCTCTGCTGAAGAGAAGGAGCATTTGGAAATATGACTTGGAAGTTGGTTGGTGTCAGTTATTTTGCTGCATTGTTGATTAATGTAATTGAAGTATATACTACAGAAACAGAAAAGGAAATGTGACTTCTTCAGGGACCCATTAATTTCTTAAGGATAAAATGTTTGAAGGTTCAAAGACTTTGTTGAAGCTTATTTTAAATTTAAAATTTCTATTGCCAAGGGATTGACTACCATTCTTACATTAGCTTTGTCAAACACCAAGTTGATTTCAGTTCTTTCCAAGTTTTGTGGCACTTAACTATTTTCAGAGCATTTTTTTTTTTTAAAGAGAAGGCTGTCTTACAAGTTCTCGCAAGGACAAACTTGCTTTCCCTTTACAAGAACAGCAAGATGAAAATCTCTAAAATCTTAAAAAGAGCAATTCCCACTCTCCCCTTCTTTGGGACCTTGAAAGTCATTCCTGCAAGTCAGGTACAGCACCTCTTCATTCAAACACATTCCCATATTAGTTTCTGTTTGGTTTCCCTTTGACTTTAAGACATCAACTTATTTAAGTGTCTTTGTGCTTTTGAAGCTTAGTAATGTTGTTTAGGGACTGCTCAGTAAGATTATTTAAGCTTTTTCCATCCCTCCACCCCAATGACTATACACAGTTCTTTTTATAATTCTCTGCTGTCTTCCTCTGATCACTGTTTAAGGCGCTCTCATAAACACCCTTCGAAAGTGAGCCAAGATGTCCCAAGCACCAGTTATTAGTTATGCTGTCCCAGTAGTGAACTTGTTAGTTCAAGAAGTCAGACAGCAGCATTTCCGGCTCCTTGGAAACCCAGCCAAAAAAGAAAACTGTCATTTCACACAAGAGCAAGAACAGGAAATATGCCATCGGGAAATCAGGGTTAAGGTGGCAGTACCATCCACCCAGATGAAAGTGGTCTGAGAGGACCATGAGGCTGCATTAGAAACAATAGCATTGTGACCTAAGGCTTTGCCACAGGAAACCAATAATGAGATTGCTGACACCATAAGAGCATTTCAACAGAAAATCTTTCTTCCTACAAGAAGAAAGGTGTTTTCTCCTCACCAATTTTGCCTTTCCCTACCTTTCCAGTCCTGGTGCTACTGCAAGATGTTGGGAGTGTGAAGTTCAGTCAGCAGGGGACGCTCTGTTGGACTGTACCTCCTTTGGGGCTGTCTCTAAGCACATTGGGAAGTGTGGACAGACCTAAAGGTTCAGACCTTGAGAACTGCCCATCCATAGCCGTACCAAGGCTTGATTCCATGTAGCCCTGAGAAATCTGGCCTCCGCTAACAGGGACACAGGACCACCTGCTTCTAAATCCTCCAATCCCAAAGAATTGGCAGGAGAAGCTAGACTGAAATGGCTTTAATGGGCTCCCAATCTCTAGTGACATTTGTATATTAACTAGCTCTCTTACCCCTTGACTGAAAATAGGGAGTTGTGAATGAGTGGGATGTGTGTGTGTGTATGTGTGTGTGTGTGTGTGTGTGTGTGTGTGTGAGTGAGTGTAACTAGGTAAAACCAGTGGTGAAGACATTTGGGGACTGAGGTGTGTGGGGAGCAGTTTCCTGTCATGTTAGAGCAGGAGTAGGCCTGATCCACTGTTGTACAGACAGCCGAATGCCTAAAGATGGATCCTTAGTACAGGCAGTGGATGATGATAATGATGATGATATGGATTGAAGAAGAAGGGAGAATGTGATGTAGAGGCACAAAACCAGAGGCTGCTACAAGACCATTGATGCTAAAAAAATATCCCCAGTGGGTGTCTGGTGGGCAGCATGGAGAAACACTTAAGGGGGCTGGGCTTTGCCAACATGGTTAAGCTAAAAGCCCCCTCCTGGATATCACATTCTAGTCTGGTGAGCACAGGAAAGAGGCTGAGCTGGCTCTTCCATGGGGAATTCAGAGGTTCTGTGTTTTTGCATCATTTTCAAACTTTACAGGCCAGTTTCCTCTATAGCTAAGAGCGTGGGGACAACCTTGGTATTCTCTACTCTCAAGGAGCCTTCCTCTGTGAGGAGCTCAAGAACAGAGCTGGTGAATGACCTCTGCTCAGTGTTTCTGATTAACAGTAAGAGGGTAGATGCATTGGTGGGGACCTATCTCCTCCCCCACTTTTTCTTCAGTATTCAACAAACACGGATTTACATCCTCATCCTAGGGTCAGGGACTGTCCTAGGCATTCAGGATACATAGGAGAAAGTGGTCCCTGCCAGGAGTTGGGGATGTAAGTTGTATTATCACCATATGGCAGATGGCAAAACAGGGTCAGAGAAATTAAGTGGCTCAGAACCAGGGTATCATAAAGGATTTCAGTAAATGATCAATTTGAGAATTTGAAGGCTGGATTTCAGATGGTTTTCACAGTCATTTCTCCATCAGGAGAGGCTACACAGAAACAAACCTATGATACTACTCTCCCCCACTTTCATCTCCATTAAAAGGATGGAGAGGAGCAAGATGGCGGAGGAGTAGGAGACCTGGATTTCGTCTCCTCTCAGGAATTCAGCTGGATAGGGATCAAACCATTCTGAACACCTACAAACTCAACAGGAGATTGAAGAAAAGAAGAGCAACAACTCTCTCATCAGAAAAGCGACCACTTTCTGGAAGGTAGGACGTGCGGAGAAGTGAATCCGAGGCGATATTCG